>NC_136010.1:5540071-5552571 GCF_048128805.1 Centroberyx gerrardi
TGGAGGATCCCAAGCTCCTCGTAGATTTTAATTTAGTCACTTAGTGTGTTGGCTTAAAGTGATGTGTCACTTCGGTAGTATCTTGGCTCGTGTCTCTTCCT
This sequence comes from Centroberyx gerrardi, assembly GCF_048128805.1. NCBI lineage: Eukaryota > Metazoa > Chordata > Actinopteri > Beryciformes > Berycidae > Centroberyx > Centroberyx gerrardi. The sequence goes on from NC_136010.1 coordinate 5,540,173, forward strand.
CCATCATAAAACCCCAAAATCGGTGATTCTCTGTGATCTGTTGCTCCGGTAGAGGAGATTGGAGAATTTTTTGTTTTTTTCTCTCTCCATTCACAGTCTGAAAATCACACTTCTTGCACATAAACAGATAAACACATAAACAAGGTACTACCAAAGTTCAACATCACTTTAAAGCAGCTTATCATAAATGTCCCTCTAATAGTTTTTGATATACATCTCCCTCTTTGCGTTCAGACACACAGCTCACTGCTTTAGTATCAGATTGTGCGTTAGATGCACTTTGGAGGCATTTGGGAGCTGAGAGAAAAATCAATTTCAATTCAAAGTTTCTTGAGGCTCTGGAGTTGGAGTTCAAATTGACCCAGGGCATAAAGTCATCACTCGCCACTGACGAACGGCAGAACTCACTAATGTCGTCTAATCCATTGATCCACATCTGTGAAACAACAGCCTCTCTGTTGCTGCGAATATCAGTTTAAAAGTTATCGCAGACTGCGAGGTGATTGGCTTGACCCTGTGTGACTGTGTTCGGTTAATAATGACTGAAGATGCAATTTAGTCTTGGCTGTGTGTGTGTGTGTGTGTGTGTGTGTGTGTGTGTGTGTGTGTGTGTGTTATCGGTGTTATCTGTGTTAACATCCTGTTGAGTCTTGGCAGTCATAGAAGGTCAGGTCGTGTGGCAGAGATGATGCTTTTTTGTATCCTTAAATGACTGGAAATGTGTGTGTGTGTGTGTGTGTGTGTGTGTGTGTGTGTGTGTGTGTGTGTGTGTGTGTGTGTGTGTGTGGCAAACGAGGTGAAGTGGCTAGGCCAATTGAACCCCCATCCCCTCTTCACCCCCCTCCACAAATTATGTCGGCATGGTTGCTGTTGTCAAGGCAACTGTCCCAAGAGTAAGGGTGGGGTGGGTGCAGCTGGTGTTTCAGGCCTGAGTCAGGGGTGTGTGTGTGTGTGTGTGTGTGTGTGTGTGTGTGCACGCGTGTGTGTGTGTGGTGGTAGAAAGGAATGTGTTGGTTTTTTTGCCACACTGAATAAGAGCCATTCATCATTGTGAACTCAAGATGGGAGGCATTTGAAGGCTGCATTTCCAAAAATTGCGTGCACGTGTGTGTGTGTGTGTGTGTGTGTGTGTATGTGTGTGGGAGAGAGATAGAGAGAGAGACAGACAGACAGATAGATGGAGTTGTACACAAATAGAGTGGGGGGGTGGAGTGGGAGGGGAAGAGAGTTTCTAAATCTAAACGATGCTTCAATATCGGACATGTGCTGCTGACTCACCGGTCGCACCCACGTATTTGTGTGTGTGTGTGTGTCTGTTTATATCTCTGCTTCTGTGTGTAGGCCTGTAGATGTGTGTGTGTGTGTGTGTGTGTGTGTGTGTGTGTGTGTGTGTTGACAAAGCTACTCTCAGTTCCCTACAGCAGATCTGAGTGTCAATTTAATGAGCCCTAAAGTGAGGATGTGAGCTGGATTTTGACGGAAACAGATGCTGAATGTCAGCTGAGCTTTTCCACTTATGCTGAATTGAGCTGAGTCAGGCTGTGCACTTTATTCAGATGAATTCCTGAATAATTGGGTGGATGGGTAGAGATACCACCAGGGTTACGAGTTCAATTCCCTGCAGCGATGGTTAGAGCAAGGCACTCAGAATCACTGCTCATATCTGATTTTTTGGGGGGGTTTTTATGTTATTTTTGGGGTATTTTCTCCTTGATTCGACAGCTCAAAGTAGAGATAGACAGGAAAGAGAATGGGATGACGTGACAAAAGTCCTGGGTTGGATTTGAACGCGGGATTCAAACCCCTTAGACCACTGATCCAGCAGGACGCCCCCATGTCTGATTTTTTTGGGATGACTGTTCATATCTATTCTAGGATGTAGGCTAACACATATCTGACACCAGTATGAACTGACAGCGATGTGGAAAAGACACGGGTGCACAGAGGAACGATAACAAAAGACCCCACATGTAGTTATGAAGGGCAGTGAAGAGAAACAAATCCAACGCACTCTTATCTTAGAGAAACAGTTAAAAAGCCTTCATTTTAGTGCTGAATGCATGGCTTTCTCCTTCCTCTGGGTCAATTTGGACGTTTCGATTTGTTTTACGAACGCATTTCAGTTACAGCATGTTGTCTTTTGAGTTTCGACCGAATTGAAGCGCTTCCTCAAATACCGATCAAGTTGGCAGTTTGACTTTCTTTCCCTCATTGTGTCTCTTTGTCCTCCGTGCTAACGCTGCTTAGCCAAGCTGCTGCGGCGCCAAAATGATGCCGATTGTCTCAGGTGAATGATGGAAGATTTCCTTATTGTCATGGCAACGCTACCAAACTCTGATTTGAGTGTTCATATCCAAGTGGCGTGTAGGTTGTCTCATCCTGTGGATACAAACCGATGCGGAGGCTCGAGTCTTTTTTTGCACTATTATTCCACACGTGCGCCCACCAATCAAATTGAAGTTTCCTATAGCCAATCAGAGCAAGACTTTGGCCCAATCCCAATACACCCCTTGCCCCTACCACTTAGCCCTACCCCTCCGTTTTGCGCGTAGGGTGTCCCGATTCGAGGGCGAAGTGGTAGGGCTATATGGCCCTCCAAACGGAGATTTTTCAGAGGCACACTCAAAAGCGAGTGTTATGAGAAATCTCCCAGAATTCCTTGCGAATCATCGGCAAGATGGTGGCTAACGGTGCACAAGCAAAAAAAGAAAACCATAAATGTAAGTATTTTCTTCATTAATAAAGATTTAAAAAATTATGATAACCATTGTATTATCTTAGTTTCATGTCATTTCAATGTATTATTGACCTTTTCTTTCTAACAAGCATAACAAAAAATCGCCAAAAAATCGCTAGTATGCTGATGTCTCTAGCGGCATTGTGAGATTCCGGCAACAAACTCGTCGCGTCTGTTTGCGTAAACGCCATCGACGACTACTGATGACGTATCAGGGTCTTGAAGGGTTGTCCCATTTCATAGGGGGAGATTTCAACCACTACCCCTTGTAGCTCTGTTCCGAGGGGCAAGTCGAAAGGCGAGGGGCACTCGAAAACGAGGGGTAGGGGTAAAAATTAAGAAATGGGATTGGGCCTTTAGCTACTACCAAGTGTTACATGTTACAACTTAATCTTTATTCCACAACTCAATATGGATGCTTAAGGTTTTTGAAGGAATTCCACTTCCAGAATCGACTGAACTGAAGGCGAATTGAACCGAACCTCGAGCAAAACAAAGAAAAATTATTGTATCTCTTTAATGATGCCGCTGACGACACCAGTTTCTCCCTTTCTTGGGATTAATGAAAAAAAATGAGTGTGAAGGAAAGCGGTTTACCTGACCAGCCTACCGTTTTGTCCAGTGTCAACACACACTCCCCACCGGGTGTAACGGGCTGAGATGTCCGACTGCGTTTGATTAGCGGTTTCTACGGTCTGCCACAGGCGCAACTTTCCTCTCCCACTGCGGCTGCTGCTCTGCCTGTTTCACATTATTTCTCCATTTCCACTGAGTCATGTCTGCTCTCTCTCTCTCTCTCTCTCTCTCCTCTCTTTTCCTCCTGCTCATCCATCTCTTCGTGTTTCTGTTTCCGACTTGCTCACCTTTTCTCTCTCTGCTTCCCTCTCCCCTCCTTTTTTTTTATCAAGTTTGTCTCCTGACTTCTCTCGCTCTCTCTCTCCGTCTTTGTCATCTTCTTCTACTCTTCTCCGTCGTTCCCCCTGTTTTACCCACTCTCCCTCATCCATCATCCGTCCATCTGTAATTTTTTTTACCCTGTCATCACGTCATTTTCCTCTCAGTCTCATCTCGCCCTTTGCCTCTTATTTCCCTCCTCTACCCTCATCTGCCTTTCTCCTCCTCCCCCTCAATCATCCATCTATCCATCATTTTTTACCCTGTTATCACACTTCAATTCTCTCTCTCTCTGCTTCTCTTTCCCCCTCATCTTCCTTTCCCGCCCGCTTTTCTCCTCCACCTCAATCCACCCATCCGTCCATCATCGCAACATGATTTTAGTCGCTCCTCTTCCTCCTGTGCACCCTCATCATCAGCCATCAATCTTTTTTAAATTGTGTGTGTCTTTCCAATCATGATTTCTCGCACTCTGGTCTTGTCCTTTTCCTCTTTCCCTCCCTCCCTCCTCCTCATCCGTCTACCCTTTTATCCTCTATCTGTCATCATGTCATGTTCTGTCATTTTTTCCCATTCTCATCTTGTTCCCGTTTTCATCCATCAAACCATTTTCATCCTGCTGTCATTCTGTCATTTTTCTCATCTCCTCTTCCTCCTCTATCCCCTCTTCCATTTTATCCATCTATGCTATTTTTTCCCTCTCACATTGTTAACTTTAGGTTTGAAAAAACACAGACAGAAGAGAAACAAATTCTTAACTTTTGGGCAATGACATCTACAGTTTGTTTTCTTTGGTCTAAACCATAGTGGAAAAACTGACTTTGTTGCATTTTTGTATTTGGTTTGTTTAGGTTCACGCTGGCCGATTACAAGCGGACCAGGGTTTGTAAACAAAAGTCACATGGAGCCACAAGTAACTTGTTTATTGGACAGAGTTTTGGTGACCTGTCGTCCTGCCAGGTTAGAGATTTTAGTGGTAGTTTGTTCTGCTAGGCTTTCCAAGCATGAGGAACAGCTGGTTATTAATCAACATCCGTCTCCTTCTACCCATAAACCCTTGTGTTTTGTAGTCCTCCTTTCCTGTAGTTCAAGTTCAAGTTTGTTTATTTCTATAGCCCTTTATCATGATGTCTCAGAGGACTTTACAGAGAGTGGTCCTAGCTAGATCTAACTAAACAAAATCAGTGGTGAACAAAAAGATATAGGACAAGCATTTAAACACAAGGTAGACAAGAGCAGATTTTAGCAAGACAATCTACCTATTCTATAGCCTAACCTACCCGGCAACCCCAGCCTGAGACCCTAAATGCAGGAAAAACTCCCAAGAAAAAGAAAGAAAGAAAAACCTTAGTAGGAAACCTTTTGGCGGGCTGAGGCAAATAGGGACCCCCCCCCCCCTCCCCCCCCGCCCCGGGACGGCTCAGCGTGCAATAGGTGCAAACAATGACAGAACCATGGGCAACAATGACAGGAGAAAACAAAGAGAGACAAAAAAGAAAGAGAGGCAGCATGCGGTGATGAGAAGGGGCTGAGGTCAGCGCTAAAAATTCAGCGGGACGAGGGCAGCAGTCGTAATTCAGCGTCCAGGTGGGAGCAGCAGCAGGGAAGAGGAGGGCCAGCACAGAGTTCAAAGGTCATCGTTCTCCCCCGACCAAACAAACCAAACTAAAGGCGGAAACGCTGCAAAGTCGATTAAACCGCTCCAAACATGCTTGGTGTGAACGCAGCCTTGCTCTCACCCCCATCCTCCTCCTCACCACCTTCCTCGCCTATCCTATTTATCTGGTCTGACATGCCTTAATGCTCTCTCTCACTCCCTTTATTATCTTTCTCCTCCTCCTCCGCCTCCTCCTCTTCTTCCATCTCTTCATCCACCCACCGCTTTTTATCCAGTCTCTCATCGTTTCATGCTCTCTTTCTCAGCCGTCTCGTCTCATTTCTTTCTCAGTCAGTCGGATCAATCTCCCACATCTCAAGGTCCCACTTCTCTCTCCGTCTATCAGTCTCTCTCTCTCTCTTTCTCTCTCTCTCTCTCTCTCTTAGTGTTCACTACTCAACACATTTCATAAATCTACGGGCCTCTCCATCTTTTCTTTATTCCTCTCAAACCACACTCCTCTCTTCTATCAAACACACATGGCAGCTGAGATTATATAAATATAAAGAACAGATATGGCACAGTGTTGAAGAAATTCAAAGCGGTTCTTTTTTTTTGTCAGATCCTGTTTAACAGTTGAAGTTGAAAGCAAACACATCTGCTTCACGCTACTGTAGTTTACAGTATCACCATGTGTTTCCAGACGCACCGGTGTTTGGGCAAAATTTAAAGGAAAACACAGGTAGAAGTTTGCTTTTGATGCTTGCCAACATTGACTCACACTGGTAGAACCGGTGACTTAAAAACATGCGTACATGCTGCACACAGTGTGTCTCCTGTGTAGTTCAGTGGTTATAGTGTGGCTGTAGTTCTTGAGTCCGGTCTCCAGACACTTTTTTGACGTGTTGGACTTGCCTTTGTCTCGTTCATATTTTGACTCAGACTTGTCTTGGTCTGCACCGCTATTTGATGCTGACTCTGCTTTTCCTTCCAATCTAAAAATATAAAAAAATGGGTAATTTTACTGATTTTTGGTTTATTTTCTCTGCAGCACTACAAACAAATTAATCGATTTCACCTGTCGAAACAGTCCTCAAACGTCTCTGCAAGCATTAGTCAGTTTGTATGTATTGATTGTTTGGATGTTGAAGGGTTTAGTACTGATCTCCTGCAGATGGATCTCTGTTCATCCTTAAGAAATCTAGATTTTTACATTTGGAAAGACGTGTGCACAGTTTATTGTCTGTTTTGGTCTTGAACAGGACTCTGTTTGCTCTGGTCTCAGTCTTGATTTGGTCTTGACCCCCTTTGGACTTTGGTCTTGGTTTTGACTTGGACTTGCTGGCCTTGACTACAGCCCCGGCACTAACTAACACTGCCAGGATTAGGGATTTCGTTCCCACTGGGGCCACCCATGCTGAAAATGTATGCACTCATGGTCCTGGAAGACACATTGGAAAAAATACAAGACACATGTACCAATTCTGATCTGTGTCGCTCAAGACTCGATTCGTAATCGCATCAAAAGCTGCTTGCAGAGACACACCGCTTGTTCCCGAGGCGTCATCCATCATCGCAGAGGAAGAAGCTGTGGATGAGCGTAATGAGCCAAAAGCAAAATTTTATCAGAATTAGCTCAGTTGTCTGTAGTCAAAAAGCAGGATAGTTGCTTCTTTTGTAAAAGTTTAATTCCTCTGTGTACTAAAGCTATACTAGGCAAGATTTTAATGTAAAAATATACCTGTGTTATCAGCGTAAATCACAACGATTCACCCACACTCCTCTGCACACACTTTGAATCGAAACTTAAGTGAAACACAAACTGTCTCCTAAGCAGCAGTGAGTTTACCGACAACACCTTACTTTTCAGTTCAAACCATTTTCTCTCGCTGCTATTTAGAGCCGCTAACGTGTGAAGTTGCCTAGAGCGGCTTTAATACCTGTATTTTTAGACTTTTAGTTTGGTGAGCCAGTGCCAAGTCCAGTCCGCTGAAGAACACTCGGTCTTTAAAAAATGAAAGTTAACACGAGACGGACGAGCGTGCGATGACTCCTGTCCTCGCTATCGACCCATCTCCCGCACCATAGCTCTCATAGTTTACATGGTGCAACAGTGTAATCATTTGAAAACATTTAATCTGTTCGCTCGTTATCTGTGGTTTCATAACCGCTCACTATCACAGCATCTGTCTGGAGATGGAGTTAGGTACAGTGTGTGTGTGTGTGTGTTTAGATACATTCGTTTGTGTCTTAGCTTCTTTGTCTGACGTGAGCGTCCCGTGTGATAATAGTCTGAGAAATAACAACTGACGACTGATAGACAGCTGTGTGTGTGATAGATAGGTGTGGGAAAGTTTGTGTCAGTATCTAGTCTGTTGGTTTATCTGTTTGTTTGTCTGTTAAAAATATAATCTGATTTATAGCCTGTCTCATAGAACAACATAGATCATCCATTCCTTTAAGCGATTTTTAAGTATGTGGTTTATTGTGGCAATAATACCCAAGAGGGCCTTGTTTACTGTATGAGTATGATGATGATGATGATGATGATGATGATGATGATGCAGTAAAAGGATTAGTATGAAAAGTTTTCCTCAAAGTATTATACATAAATACTTCCAATATGTCCCGTTGTACAATAAACTGTTTTCTTGTTAAGGAGGACATATTTTATAGATGTCACATTTCATAGAGATATTCACCATTTAAAAAAAAGTGACGTCTGTAAAGAAATAGATTTTAGTACCTGCTAGTATGCGTGTAAAACTCACATGCATGTAAAACTTTTGGAAATTGGAAGTCTCATGCAGCCCTGATGGATGGATTTTCTCTTGTTCTGCACAAACACATTACTTTGGTGGAAAATAAGGCAATATTTTTTCATGAAGACATTACACACTTACATTACATAGTGGATCCTTAAAATGGAAAAGGGATATGTAGCTTTTTGTGATAAATCCCTTTTGTTTTTACCTTTATTTATCCAAGGAAGTTTTGCTGACGCTTTTTTTCCAATATCGCTTTTTTTTTCCAATTTCGCCTCCTACAGCCGCCACTGAATCAAACCCTTCATTTCTTGTGCTTCTTTCTTCTTCTCCTGTGTCAGAGCTGGTGCAGAACGGCCGCGTGCTGACGCTGCCCCTGCAGGCCGGAGACCTGCACTCCCTGCTGCCTGACGAGGACGGACGCCGCCTGTACGTGTCCATGAAGGACAACCTGCTGTCCACCAGCCTGGACGACATCACACAGAACCCACGCAAGGTTAGACACACACACACACACACACACACACACACACACACACGCCAACACACAGCATAAGATGAGCTTCTTCTATCAGATGACAGCAGATAGATAATTGTCAGGACTTTAATTGGACTAATTAATGATGATGTGAGGAAGAAGGAAGTGAAGCCCAGCTGACTAACTTCCTCTCTTTCGAATCTTATCTTTCACTCCCTCTTTCTCCCTATGGATCATACATGTGACCCTCTATCTATCTATCTGTCTTTCTTTCTTAGTCACTGTCTCTCTCTTTTTCTCTCCAGTGGCCACACAGTTGCTGCCATATAGCTGGTGGCCAGCAAGTCAGTTTAAGCTGCAATAAGCAATTTTTCTTCTTGAAGCAGGAAGTGTGTTGTTTCTGCCCCAACTCTTGTTGCCTTGCATCTAGCATGAGGCTGATGTTGAAGTTCATGGTGTTTTTGAAAGGGTCTAGTCTTCCGTATGTTTAGCTTCACTGTTCCATGGTTAGCCAGTGGATATACCAACTTTACCAAGAATGTCTGTTGAATTTGACAGAAATATCATCAGACAATGTGTTGGTTAAGGGAGTGATTTCAACGAATCTTTAGTCCCGCCCTCAAAGGCTCTGATTGGTTCAACTGTTTCTCAGAGCGAGAGTCTGGAACCAGGCTAGGTTTAGGCATGAACACACAGAGTCACAGACAGACACAGACTGATCATGTTTAATATAGCTTATTTATTATTTCAGTGTGAAAGAAGCAGCATATCGCAGCTTTAACATGGCAGCCAGATAGATAGTTGAGTTCAGGATTATGGAAAGAACAGCATAGCGCTGCTTCTAATGTCTCTGCTCTGTAATCAAATGAAAACCTTGTCTGCCAGACAAACAGGCAGACAGACAGAGAGACAGACAGGTAGGCAAACAGACAGACAGACAGACAGACAGACAGACAGACAGACAGACAGACAGACAGCAGGCAGGCTGGCCACACACTCAGCCAGGCAGCCAGCCAACAGACAGGCAGTCAACTCCTCACTCAACTCCATACTGGCTGTACAGTTATGTGTTTATACATATTTATAGTCTGTTTATCCCATTCCAACTCATGTTTACAGGTTTTTTTCTCCTTGCGGTGTTCAAAACAGTCAGAACCCAGTGTGACATTCTCTACATTTCTATAAATGTGTGTTTATTTTTTCCATTACTGACATGTGTAGTTTCCATCAGTGCAGTCTGTCAGAGACCATGTGCAGCTTGTTTAGAAAAGAGACATATTTCCTAAGTTCCTACAGTATTTGTAGTTTTCCTATACGCTACTTCAATCAACTCCTTGTCTGTGCTGACTGACGGACTGAAGAAATATGGAGGCCGCTTATACATATTGGTCATATTTTGTAAGGTATCGCCCCAAACAAAGCTATAATGTGAGATCGGGGATGTATGGGGGTCTTACTGGATTGTATTTCTTTTTTCTTGGTATTCCACAACTTTGAATTTGCTTAAAAAATTGTATATGCTCAAAATGAATACCTCAAACTGTGTTATTTTACTAGAATTTGCATGATTAACAAACTTTTTTCAAGATTTTGAGTCATTGCCTCATGCCAAATGGATTGTGCCATTGCTTATTACATGTATGTTATACTTTACAACATATTTATTGAAAAAAAAAAAAACAACAATGAAAAAACCTGACTCTGGCAGAGAGAGACGGACACGTAACCAGTGACTCCAGTCCGTCCCAGTTCAGACTCTGTTGCCTTCAATCACATTTTTCTTTGATCAAACCAAAAACCCTCAAGGCATTCCTTCTGTGTGACTCTCCAGCCAGCAGCCCACATCACACACAGGGTCACCAAGGGTGTGTGTGTGTGTGTGTGTGTGTGTGTGTGTGTGTGTGTGTGTGTGTGTGTGCTCCTCTTTCTTTATTCACTCTAGCCATCTCCTGTCATTTTGCATTTCTCACATCTCGTCATTCAGCTATTTTTCAGCATCATTACCTAAAGTATAGAAACTTAGCAGAACAAAACAAAAAATATCTTAATTTCTCTCCTCGTTTACTTCGTTCCCCCCCTCCTCTTCCCAATAATTCATTCCATTTAAAAAAAAATTTCCCCTGCCAGTGTGTTTCTGTATTCTTCACTGTTGTATAAACACTCATTCGCCTTTTTCTGTTGTGTAAACCGACGCCCGGTGCCTTCTTCACGGAGGGTAAATTTCCATAAACCGGTGTTTTTAAGAGTCCTTCAGCGGTGGTCCGTGTTCCTGTCTGTCAGTGTGTGGTATTTACAGATAAGGGAGAATGCGGTTTCTAATCTAATCTGATCGTCTCTGCTGCGCTGTGGGATCTGAGGGGAAGACTGAGTCAGGGAACGATTATCCAGAAATGGTTCCCTGGAAGTCCCGTCATTTGATTTAATTATTAATAGTATTCATCATTTTTTTTCATATTTAAGCAAATTCTTAAGACTTGTGGGGCAGAAACAGCACCTCAACAAAAGTTTTTCATATCTGTTAGGGTCAATTTTTTTTAGCTTGTTTCCAAATATGTACATTTTTAAAACTTTATTTGTACAGGGAAAGTCGACTGGGCACTTAGGAGTTTTCCAGTACAACATCTAATATATCTGCAATATAGAGCATCAATTCAGTAAAAAAAAAATACCAGCATTTGTTTTATTTCTCTGCTGTTAATAATCTTTTTAAGAGAAGGTGTCGCAGTTTTCAAATGGCCGATGTCTCGTTTTGTAACTCTTCGCCTTGAGACGATGTAGACTCTCAGAGGAAAGTTCAGGAAAGTTTAGATCAGGAAAGTTTAGATCAGGAAACTTAGCGTCTTCCGTGGTATTTGGAGATAAGGGAGACCGGCTCTTATCGTATCGATCCTATCTGCGCTCCGCTCCGCTCTCTGAACGAACGACTGACTCAGGGAACGATTACCGGACGCTACTGAGATTAGTCATGTAGCCGCCATCTGACACCCGCTCTCAGCCCGCATATCCCTCTGTCTCCATCTGTCTGTCTCTCTCTCTCGCTCTCTCTCTGTCTCTATGTCTCTCTCTCTGTCTCTCTCTCTGTCTCTCGCTCTCTCTCTGTCTCTATGTCTCTCTCTCTGTCTCTATGTCTCTCTCTCTGTCTCTATGTCTCTCTCTCTGTCTCTATGTCTCTCTCTCTCGCTCTCTCTCTGTCTCTATGTCTCTCTCTCTGTCTCTCTCTCTGTCTCTATGTCTCTCTCTCTGTCTCTCTCTCTGTCTCTATATCTCTCTCTCTCTGTGTCTCTCTGTCTCTATGTCTCTCTGTCAATTCAATTCAATTCAATTCAATAAGCTTTATTGGCATGACAGTTGTGTAACAATATTGCCAAAGCAAATGTGCACTGATAGTGCTCATCCATAAAAATGAAAGAAAGGTAAAACATACATTTGTCTCACAAAACAGACATTACACAAATCCATCATAACATGAAATAACAGATGAACAACAATAGAAGTACTGTATATGGACAGAGTCTTAAGAGAACTGTCTGTCCGTATATCCGTCTGTCTGTCTGTCTGTCTGTCCGTATATCCGTCTGTCTGTCTGTCTGTCTCTCTGTCTCTCTGTCTCTCTCATTCCCTCTCCGTCTCTCTTGGTTAGACATGGAGCCACTGGAATGACACCCAGTCTTTTTTATTACACATTGATCACGTTTACATGTGCACAAACAGTGCGATTGTAATGCGATTGAGACAATAATGCGAGTAAGAGAGGAGGGCAACACTTATTTCTTTAAGTGTGATCAAGCTGCTCACGTGTAGCTGGTGACGTAGCTCACGTGTTCTTCTTGTTTTTGGTCCAAACTCCGCCGAGTGCGAGCACAACTCGATCAAACAATCTTCATCAGGTGCGCGGTCCAAACTGATATGAGGAGAAAGAAATGCCAGC
>NC_136010.1:5563255-5635755 GCF_048128805.1 Centroberyx gerrardi
TTAACCCATCAGGTTAAGAATGCTGGCGGTGTTGTGTTTACGCCACGCTCCGCCACACAGAAACACTACAAATCCCATAAACCCTTGGGGGTCTGCGGGTCCCACATAGCCGGCAGAGCAGCGCACACCGCCTGTCTGTCTGTCTGAGTGTGTGTGTGTGTGTGTGTGTCTGTGTAATCTATAGCTGGTGGCAGAAACCAAAACAGCAGCATCTGTGTGAAGCTCTCGTCAGCGTTGACAGTGTTTCTGTTTTTACAGGTGAGCAGGATCGGTTTCCATGTGGACGAATCCATCTTTACCTGTACAAATAAAACAGTGTCACAGCTTGACAACAAATATCAATAAATATTAATCTTGTATTTAGAGCCCGGGACTGTCGGCCCTGTTGGGGAAAAAAATCTGTTCTGTGGTATTGAGGAATTAGCCTGAGTTCCAAGTTGCATGTAAACAAGTTGTTAAAAAGCACCTTCACTGCATGTTTTCTCATTACTTTGAAATACATAAACTAGTAAGTTACAGTAACATGTAGAGCCAGTGCTGCTCCAAACCCTTTCTAAAATGTTTTCATTGATTTATACATTTTTCTCCAATCCCAAGTTCCAAAAAGTATTTCATTATTTTACTTCTTTACTAAAAAAGTAACTAGTTATGTTACAAACTTACTCTTTATTACAGTACTTTTTGCTTTTCCCACTTCAACAACATGCCATAGCAATGTGGCTTGTGCTGCCAAGTGTTATTGGTCATTACTTTAAAATGCAATACAAGACTTAAAATTATTATTGTTGCTCTGGTTTTAAAAGTAAAAGTAAAAGTGAAAGTAAGCCGATTTCATTTATAACAAGCAGATGTAGAGTGCATTTGCCACTGGAATTTCACCTTTTTTCTACTTATTTTTTATTAACAAAAAAAATGACATAACAGATTACAAAATAGAAAAACACTTGAACACCAGTAATCTTGATTGATTTAAAATTTGACTTACTGTTGTGTTTTTGTATACAAACAGCTGCTCAGACTTATCTAAATCAAGACATTACAATGTTTTATTGTCACATGGCTCATTTGATAGACTCACTTCTGTTTCCTGTCTTGTAATTTGAATGCTATTCCAAGTTTCTTCTGGTCCAGTCAAATACTAGTCTAACGTTTTTGAATGTTCTCACAGTTGGCTTCATTTTGAACAAAGCGTCTGGTGTGTAGTGCTCACACACACTGACTCATCGGGTCGGATTGCTTTGAATCCACTGTACAGTTGTTGTTGTTGTTGTTGAGATGATGGAGTCTGGAGCTGCAGACTTAATTGCCCTTTAATATAGATCCAAATGTCATGAAGCTACATTCACTTTCACATACGGCTCATTGTTAGCGTGTCTGGCTCTCTTCTTGTTGTTGTTGCTTGGCAGTCATGCAATACTTTGACATACTTGCATTTTATTTGGACTGTTCAAATTACAATTCCAGCCTCGTAAAACTGTAATGTTTGAAAGTCTGGTGTAGAACTGCTCGGTGTTTTCTTCCTGGTTTTTCCCCGTCTTTTGACACCGAAACGGCTCGGATTTCCTTCTGGTCGAAACTTTTACAGTCCAGCTCACAGGTTTGGATTCTCTGCTATTTACTGCTGCTGCTGGCGTCCCTGCAGTTGTTGTTGTTGTTGTGGAGGAGAGTCATGCTATGAGGTTTGGGAGCCGGAGACAGACGGCTCTCTGTGGTCGGACTCGGTGTCATGACACCCGAGACACTGAGGTCTTGTAGAGTTTACGGGCGTTTCTGTCATCTGATTTCATGTCTGGACGTCTGGTCATGGATGTCTGTGTGTGTGTGTGTGTGTGTGTGTGTGTGTGTGTGTGGCGGTGTTCCCGATGCGAGACAGCGCCCACATCCTTGTCGCTCGATCATCCACTTTTAATGCGGGAAGGGAAGGGAGGGAGAGGAGGGAGAGGGACAGACAGGAAAGGATAGGGGAGAGAGAGGGAGAACATGTTTGAAAGGATGGAACAGTCTGTGGTGAGGATTGAAGGGTGTGGAGAGGATGAGTGTGACAGCTGAAGCTAAAAAAGGTGTGGAGGAAAGAGAGAGGAGAGGAGAGGAGGAGGGAGGGAGGGAGGGAAATAAAGCTCGGTTATAGCTCAGAGGGCTAACATGAGAGAGGAGGGATGGAGGGATGGAGGGAGGAAAATGAGGGGATGAAGAGGAGGGATAGTCGTGAGAAGGGCCAGACAGAGAGAAAGGGAGGGAGAAAAAGGGGGAATGAAGGAGGGATGAGGGCAGGAAGGAAGAGGGAGGAAAGACTGGGTGGGAAATTTTACGCCGACTTTAGAAATGACGCAAAAAAATCAAAGTAATCGTTGAGTCATTGGTACTGATCAACAACTATGTTACAAGGCAGTAAAAACTTTACTCATTTGCCCTTTAATGGTGTGGAGAAGGAGTGTAACAGATGAGGCTAAAAGAGGGGTGTGGAAGAGAAGACGGGAGATGGATGGGAGGAAGGGAGGGATGGAAGAAGAGAGAGAGAGACAAACAGGGAGGGATTGGAGAGAGAGGAAGGAGATACTGTGGCCGGGGCAGATTGCGTTTTTCACCGAGGGACATGGAGAGGATGAGTGTGGTGGAGTGAAGCTAAAAGGGTGTGAAGGATGAAGGGAAGGAGGGAGGGAGGAAGGGAGGGAGGGAAGGAGGGAGAGAGGTGACCAGGGAAGGGCAGACCAGACGATGAGGAGGAGAAAGAGGGGAAGGGGAGGAAGGAGGAGGAGGAAAAATGACAAAGGATGGACAAAGTGGAGCGGGCTGGATAAGGAGCAAGGTTTTTATTGAGGAGGAGGAGAGGGGGATAGGAGCTGTGGATAGAGGAGTGGAAATTAGAGGATATAGAAAGAGTAGAGTAGAGTAGAGAGGATATAGAAAGAGTAGAAATTAGAGGATATCTCAGTTTGGAGTTTCACTCAAAATGAGATATCCACTGTTTGAAAAAAGGACACCTACTCTTGCAAAATGATTGACAGTAAAAACTTAAATCAGATTGTGGTACTTTATAAAGGCTAATAGGTAACTTCTCCTTAAGTAAGTCCTTGGTTGAGAAAATGGCCACATTTTCACATAGCTGACTCCTCTATATTTTATTTAAAGATATTGAATGATGAACATAAAGTAATAGTTTTTTCCTAAATGGATATATAGCATTTTGGAATGAAAGTCTTCAAATAGAGATTCCAAAATGCTACGTATCCATTTTGGGGGAAATATTCCCGCTTAAAATTTGTTGGTCAATAATTAAAAAACAGGTGATTCTATCCTCAAAAACATGACTATTTTGTATGCAAAGGTATTCAGATGACTTTTAACTTTAATAATAAGTCATAATGTGTTTTACTTTCATGCCAGCAATCATTTTGGAAGGATAGGTGTCTTTTTTTTCAAATGGAGGATATCTCAATTTGGAATGAAGCTGTTCAGCGATCAATATGGGAACAGTGGCAGTGGCTAGAGAGGAAAAGCATGTGGCATGAAGAAAGAGAGAGGCAGAAGGAAAAGGGGCTGTAGCCGGGGGGTGAGAGACCAGACGAGATGGAGGCTATTATAGACACATTATACCCAGAGGGGAGCAGGCCAGACAGGGAGGAAGGTGGAGGAAAGAGGGGGGGGGGAGAAAAAGAAAAAGACGGAGTGTGGTCAGAAAGGTGACAAGGAGGAGGAGGAGGAGGAGGATGGCATTCAAGGGAGGGATTGAGGGAAGAGAGGAGAAATGGGGAGGATAGGGGCATTCGCCTGAGGGGGTTTGGCCAGACAATTAGGAGGAGGAGGAGGGGGAGGAGGGGGAGGAGGGGGGGGGGGGGGGAGGAGGAGGAGGAGGAGGAGGAGGAGGAGGATAGGGGCTGAGGCTGCAGGTCTGCGGGCGAGACAATGCTATCTTCCCTCAGGGGGGGAAACAGCCGCTTTTTGTTTAGAGAAGAAGACACAAGAAGCACAATCCTCCGGAGAAAATAGGCCAGACAGACAGATGGATGGATAGATGGATGGATGGAGAGATAGTGGGAGGAGGGAGGGAGGGAGGGAGGGAAGGAGAAAGTGAGGAACAAAGAGAAGGAGAGACACCCAGAGGGATCCTGCATGGGAAATCCAGGTGGATTTGAGAGGAAAACGACAGCGGATGAATACCTGATGAATAGATAAAGAGACAGAAAGAAAAGGAGAGAAGAAGAAGATACAGAGAGAGACAAAGAGAAGACTCCCAGAAAGAGGGATTTACTGTAAGAATTAGATAGTGGCTGAGTGTCTGATAGAGAAAGAGGAAGAAAATACAAAAGAGGTTCAAGAGGGAGAGAAGAGGTGAAGAGTAGCAGAGGTTTTCTGCAACTGAGGAAGATAGAAACAGCAATGATATTAAAATACAATATTTTCTATATGGCAAAACTTTAGGTGTACAAAAAATTAGGACATTCATATTAATGCTGCACAAGTCCCATCTCACTTGTCTTTTACATTTCTTCTTCGTGCCTGAACTGGATTTAAAAGGTGAAAAATGACTCACCTGCTCAGCTAATTTTGCAGACAGAGGAGGTTGTTCTCGTATTTTCTACACTCAGAGTTTGTAATAAATGTGTGCGTGCGTGCATGTGTTTTTGTATTTTACTTTCCCTGTTCTGGTGAAGATTAAAGAAATAACCCCACAAAACACCGGTGAAGTTTGCATGTCCACATAACACACAGCGAGTTAGCTAGCATAGCTCCAAGTCAACTTTCTCCAAATCAACTGAAGAGAACAGGAACTGGTTCTTTAGAGTTCCAAAAACTGCAAAAAAAAATGACCATAAAATAACTCCAAACAGCTCGTGCAGCAGAAACCAAGTGTCGTGAAGCCAAACAACTACAGTATAATATTTGCACACCAGTGTTTCTTCACTCTCTACTTGATGTGAACACATGATGTTTCCCCATTTCAGCGTTTTGACTGACATGAGGGTGAGTAGATAATAACAAGTATTCGTTTTTGGGTGAACTATCCCTTTAATGCTGTTAAAAGAGGAGAAAATAACTACAGTCTGAAATAAAAACAAATGAGAGGTATAGAAGAGAGGTGGAACAGCATTAAGTCAGTCGTGATTTAAACTTGTGACGTTGCGATAAGAGGGAATATTTGCTAAGCCGGGCTGTAAATCTCTGAGACTCTTCATCAGAGTCTGAAAAAGAAAAATGTTGTTCCTGCAGCTTCTTCTAAAGTTTCGCGATCTTGTTCTGTGAACTTGAATGCATCTTGAGCACGGTGGTGAACTGAGAAGAGAGACTGTCTTTCAACCAGAGGACACAGATTCAAGCCCCCACCCTGACCTCTGACCTCTGACCTCACTGGGGAGAGAGGGGCAAATGTAAAAAGAGAATTTCCCTACAGGGGTCACTAAAGTTTTTCAATTTGTACTGTCTGTCTATTGTGTTTATTTTAGCGTTACACTGACATTTGTTACATGTTATAAATGCGTCCCCCTTTCCACCTGCCATTAAAATGCATCCTCTGTCTGTAAAATTATGTCTTTATGTTTTTGTTCGTTAAGCAAATGAAAAAAAAAAAAAAAACGTCTTCGATATACACATTAAAATCCGATTTTCTCTTCCCCTCGCCAAAAGGCACTTATTCTCCTTATGTTTAAATTTGACAGTAAATACCTTTATCTCGCTTGTTCCCCATCCACGAGTATCCTGACAATCCATATTTGACGTGGATGTTACTATCCAAGCGAGTTTGTTTTGATTCCTGGTTGGATCCGCACATGGAAGTTTATTTAGTTTTATTTCCATTTACGCAGCTGATATCTGTGGACTGGAGACGCATCGCATCATACTCTGCCGTTAATGCTGCCGTTCTGGAGCTTGTTTGGATAATCGGACGTTCAGAACATCTTTGGATGCATTTACACTTTGATTTTATGTGTTTTCGCTCTATCCGATAACAATCCCATCACCCAGGAAGCCTGCTCATGCCAGGTTTAAAGCTCCTCCATCTTTCATCTCTGCTCAAATGGGTTCCACTCGCAATAAAACTCAAACTTCACTAGGCTGAGGTATAAATCTTCCAGTGCACTGTGTTTGACTCCGGCTCATCCCTTCTCTAACAAAAACATAAAGGTGCTTTGGATGAAAGCGTCCACCAAACCAAACAGTATATATATATATATTATGCAATGTAATAAAGAAGAGACGCCATAAAAAATAATCTCAAAGACAAGCAGAGGAGGAGAGGAGGGAGATGATAAAGGATTTGATATATGAGGAGGAGTTAAAGAGGAAGGGAACATTCTTTGGGCGATGTGAGTGTAAAAGAAAAGGGGAAAGTAAGAGTAGGGAAAGGAGAAAAATGGAGAGAAGAAGATAGAGGGATGATAAAGGAGTAATATATGAAAGGAGGGATGGAGGAGGCTGACAGCGTTTGAGAGATTTGAGCAGGGAAGGGAGAGGGAAACCGAGCGAATGAGACATCCGCATTGTGATTCAGAAGGGGGGAAAAAGAAGCGATGGAGAAAGAAAATGTAATAATGAAGGAGTGATATATTAAAGAAGGGATGGAGGGAGTGAACACTGTGTACGCTGCAGGCTGCGGACTACCCATACTCCTCTCTGTTCTGCCCTGAGGGGGCCTGCTGATTGGGTAGATTGCGATGCGGCAATGTGTATATCAGTATGTGGGTGTGTATGCTTTTCTGTGGAACTGTGTGTGTGTGTGTGTGTGTGTGTGTGTGTGTGTGCGTGTGTGTGTGTGCGTGCGTGTGTGTGCGTGTGTGTGTGTGTGATGAGATGAGATTAGCCTTCCTGCAGCGCTGTGGTTCCACGGAGGCCACCTGAAGCAGCAGGAACGACAGGAATGTGGGAACACAGATACGCTTCACTGTCTCCATCACTACAATAACATCTCTGTCTCAGCAGGAGGAGAGGAGGAGAGGAGAGAGAGGAGAGGGGAGGAGAGGAGAGGGGAGGAGAGGAGAGGAGGGGGGAGGAGAGGAGGAGGGGAGGAGAGGAGAGGAGGAGAGGAGAGGGGAGAGGAGGGGGGAGGAGAGGAGAGGAGGAGAGGAGAGGGGAGAGGGAAGGAGAGAGGAGGGGGGAGGAGAGAGGAGAGGAGAGGAGGGGGGAGGAGAGAGGAGAGGAGGAAGAGAGGAGGGGGGAGGAGAGAGGAGAGGAGGGGAGGAGAGGGGAGAGGGAAGGAGAGAGGAGAGGAAGAGGAGGGGGGAGGAGAGAGGAGAGGAGAGGAGGGGGGAGGAGAGGAGAGGAGGAGAGGAGAGAGAGGAGAGGGGAGGAGAGGAGAGGAGGAGAGGAGAGGAGGGGGGAGGAGAGGAGGAGGGGAGGAGAGGAGAGGAGGAGAGGAGAGGAGAGGGGAGAGGAGGGGGGAGGAGAGGAGAGGAGGGGGGAGGAGAGAGGAGGGGAGGAGAGGAGAGGGGAGGAGAGGAGAGAGGGAAGGAGAGAGGAGGAGAGGAGAGGAGGGGGGAGGAGAGAGG
Source organism: Centroberyx gerrardi (assembly GCF_048128805.1). Classification (NCBI taxonomy): domain Eukaryota; kingdom Metazoa; phylum Chordata; class Actinopteri; order Beryciformes; family Berycidae; genus Centroberyx; species Centroberyx gerrardi. The sequence continues at coordinate 5,570,737 of NC_136010.1, forward strand.
AGAGGAGGAAGAGAGGAGGGGAGGAGAGGAGAGAGGGAAGGAGGACAGGAGAGGAGAAAGAGAGAAGGGGAGGAGAGGAGAGAGGGAAGGAGAGAGGAGAGGAGAGGAGGAGAGGAGAGGGGAGGAGAGGAGGGGGGAGGAGAGAGGAGGGGAGAAGAGGAGAGAGGGAAGGAGAGAGGGGAGGAGAGGAGGGGGGAGGAGAGAGGAGGGGAGGAGAGGAGAGAGGGAAGGAGAGAGGAGAGGAGAGGAGAGGGGAGGAGAGGAGGGGGGAGGAGAGAGGAGAGAAGGGGGGAGGAGGACAGGAGAGGAGGAGAGGAGAGTGGAGGACAGGAGGAGAGGAGGAGAGGAGGAGAGGAGAGGAGAGGGGAGGAGGACAGGAGAGGAGGAGAGGAGAGTGGAGAGGAGGAGAGGAGAGAGGAGAGGAGAGTGGAGGACAGGAGGAGGGGAGATGAGGAAGAATGAAGGAAAGGAGGGAAGATAAAAGAGGAGGAGGAGAAGAGAGGAAGAAGTAAAAGATTGGGAAAAGGAGAGAAGCGAAGAGGAGGAGTCAGGAGAGGAAGGAGAAAAGGAGAGGAGAGAGAATGAGGGAAGATGAGGAAAGAGTAGAGGTGAGAGAGGAGGAAAGGAAAGGAAAGGAGGAGAGATGTAGAGACCATCTGCACTCTGTTTTAATCTTTTTCCAACCAATATTGCTGCAAAGGGAAAACTCTCTCCGTAACTCTTTATATCTTAACACCAAAATGAGTATTTTTTGGCTAAATCCCTTTTTTAGAATAAAATTTTAAACTGATAACTACATTTCTTCAGTTGTTTGTGCAGAAAACCAAACCAAATGTTCCAGTTTCGCCTGGTTAAACTCTGAAACTGCTCTAACTCTGTTCTGTAAAGTGCGACACTAAGAAAGTATATTATTAAAATTGTTTTATGTATTAAAGTATTTTGCCTACAGTACCCCAAGATTCAAGTCAAGTCATTTATTTATAGAGCGCAGGATTGTCACAACATGCTTTACAGACTCAGTTTCCTGCTGTTTTCTCTCTGCCGGCTGTGATGGGATGATGAAAACATTCCCTGCTCTTATCTGTGACAAAAATGTAAAAAAAAGAAAAAAAAGTTTGATTTATTGTGACTTAAATAAACAGTGAAACCCCAAGTCTAGACTTAGCACTGACAGTTAACAGCTAAATAGTAAAATAATAAGAGAACTACTAGAAACACAGGGACAAAAATGTTGAAAATGTTGTGATTTACTGTTACTGAGAAAACTGATAGATTGACAGTTCAACTTCTAGCTGTGTATGCTGGCTCTCCTGTAGTGCAGTTAATAACAAAATAGCAAAACAAGTAAACAAATGATGCAGACACCAGTAACAAGACACATCATCCCTCCAAGTTTCATCAAAATCGGACCAGAGGTGTAGCAGTTATGGCTTTTTGAAAGTTTATCATTTTGACATTTGATAATAGCGCCCCCATCAGGCTAATCAGTGTAATGGGTTTAAACACCCGAACACGGTGCCAAAATGTGAATAACTGACATTTGTAAGGATACATGAACTTGTGTAGGAAGTTTTCTTTCAGTCGGACTTACAGTGTAGGAATAATAGCATCCCTATTCGGCCAATTAGCGTAATTTTTGTAAATGCCAGAACAACACAGCGCTACGACGCATCAAGTTTTGTCAAAATTGCGCCTGAGATATTACGAGTTTGAAAAGTTGACCTTTACTGTAATTATAGCATCCTCATCAGGCCAATCAGTGTATTTTTTTAAACGCCGCAACACAGAGCGAACATGCATCCTCACTCCGACTTTCATCAAAATCAGACCGGCGATGTCTGAGATATCACGCTCTAGTTGTGACATTGTGACCTTTAATTATCACACACCCATTAAGCCAATCAGTGTCATTTCTTTCAAACACTGGAGAACAGCGCAAAGACGCATTATCCTTACAAGTTTCATCAAAATCAGACCAGTGGCATCTGAAATATCACGTTTTGAAGGACGGACAGACGCAGCCCGATCCACAGCCCCTCCCTCCCTCTGATGTCGTCGCGTGGGAGACAATAGTTACAGCAAAACCACAGGGACAAAATTGTAGAAAATGTTGTGATCCTTTGTGGTTGAGATGAAGAGTGAGTGTGTGTGACAGCAGGTGTTGTTCTCCTGTGGCGGACTTGGCGCTCGGCTCTCCCGCTGCGGCTGGTTATTAATGGCTACAGATTCATTAGAAGGAGCCAGTCAGCCATGCTGCCAGGCCGACCGACGCTATTAGTCACACAGTCAGATAGACAGATAGGTACACACACACACACACACACACACACACACGCTTGCATGCCTGCTTGTACATGCACAGGCATACACATGCTGAATGCCAAATACCTCCCCCAAACACGCACACACACACACACACACACATAGGCAGTTACACACACAGACACATGCATCTCTGCACACACATGTTGGCAATCGCACACACACACACACACACACACGCACACAAAGGAACACGTATACACAAACACGATGTACACAAACTCATGCAACAATGATTCCACCTTCTCCAACAATTCCTCCTGCGTAACTTAACTCATTTTTGTCTCTTTCCTTCCTCTTCATCCTTTTTCTTATTCCTTCTCTCCATCCAGAGGACATCTTCATCCTCCATGGGAAAGACAAGAAGAACCCTCTCATCTACGGCCTGTTTACCACATCCAGGTATGTAGCCTACTTCGAAAAAACAGAAAACATGGAAATAGAGTATAGAGTACTTTAAGGAGCATGAAGTAATCTATGACCGTTTCTGCCTTCTATTGGTGACCAGCAGGAATTGCAACAACACTGATAGAACTTTTCTCCTGTAATCGACCTTTTTCACAAACATGGCTGCCGTACTTCCGCAGGGTATAGATCGGTTCTCGCCATTGCCAGCAATGTTAAAAAGCCAACTTTCTGTCGCCCATAACTCTGTGTGTGATCACTTATTATGTGTTTCAACGTAATGAATAACACAATACAGGTGTTGTCACTGACATATCTTTCTGTTTCTATTGTCGGACGACTGCACCACTATAAAAAAAAAGTGATTTGATCGAGGGTCACAAATGCTAACAGTACAGAAATTAGCGTTAGCCTTGGTTAGCCAGTTAACATTTTGTGACCCTCGATCACAGTTACTTACTTGAGTTATGGGCGACAGAAAGTTGGCTTTTTAACATTGCTGGCAAAGGTGAGAACCGAGCTATATCCTGCGGAAGTACGGCGGCCATGTTTGTGAAAAAGGTCTATTGACAACAACAAAGTCACACAGAAGTTTTCCCACTACAGTCAGTCCCACCAGGAGTTTTTTTGTGATTATTGTGGCCAAAAATGCTTGATTTTGCTGCGGCTTTTCTCAAAAATTACGATACAATTTGCGAGGTTTTATGTGCTCCTTTTGCGGTAAAATTGCGGGAATTGGGAAAAATTGCAAGCAAAGGAATTTTTTCTCTCTCTCTCTCTCTCTCTCTCTCTCTCTCTCTCTTACTCACTCACACACACACACGCACACACACACACAGCCTCCCCCTATTCTCTCCCACCCTCTGTTTAAGCTATTAACTCTTCCAAGAGCTTGAATTTTGCACTCACCTCGATTCTTGCTGCTTTTGTTTTGTTTTGCACGGTCTATGGCAGGAATTTGTTGGCAGGTGAGCTTTGTTCATCTTCCACCTGAATGCGCGCTGCGATGATGTAAGTTGCCACGACACCGAATGTGACAATTGGTCCAAATCACAAGCGGTCTGTTGATTTGGCCATTTCATGCGGCAATTTTGCAAAACTGCAAGCTCTCGCAAATATTGCGGAGATTTCTTGAATTTGCGTTAATTATTGCGACCGCAAAATCGCAAGTTCCTGGAGGGACTGTACAGTGACCGTACCGACACGAGAGCACGAGCAAATATGGCAAATCTACAGCGTTTCAAGCAGGGGGGATACGACACTTGTCTGTGTTGCAACTCCAGTGTGTGATTTAGGCCGACATGACGGGTGGATTTTTACATACAAACCTTGACTACTGCAGCTTTATGCCTACTGGTACGTCATGAAGTAACAGTTATCCAGGAGGTAAAAGTAATGCAATTTTGATTAAAAAAAAATACGAGATTTTTTTCTTTTTCTTTGCCATTTATTGATAAGTTGGTGTAAATTATAATACAGCTAACAAGGTGGAAAAGTCATTTTTCATTTCATTTTGACTTTAGATTTGGAGCAAGTAGGCCACCGTATTGCTCTGTATTGTGTTTTATGGTGATGTGGGTCATTGTGCAGCGCTGTGCTCTCCTGTGTTACACTGATAATACACAAGATAATACACACTCAGCCACAGACGCTCTGTGGCTGAGTGTGTATTATCTTGATGTCACGCTGTATTGTGTTTCATTGTGTAGTGTGGCATTGTGCGGTGCCATATGTCTGTGTTGCGTTGTGTTAAATACGCATGGTCGCTCTCACACCTGCCCCCTCCTCCCGTGTACTGTACGGTGCAGCAGTTTGTTATCCAGCATCTCATGTGAGTTAGAGGTCGGCTGCCTGACCCCAGGCTGCCGGGACCCGAGGCTGTGTGTCGGGTTTTTGCCGGGTAGAGCTTTTCTTTTTTAAATAAATCATTAGGGCTTGGTTTCAGGCTCGGTTGGAAAAAACACAATGTTTTATGCTCCAGGCTGGGCACACACACACACACACACACACACACACACACACACTCCCTCTGCGTGTGACATGTTTGTGTGTGAACCATATACTGTATATATACATATACAATACCAGTCAAAAGTTTGCACACACCACATTTTTCTTTATTTTTACAAATTTTCCACATTTTAGAATAACAGTAAAGACATCAAACCTATGAAATAACACAAATGGAATTATGCAGTGACCAAAAAAGTGTTAAACAAATCAAAACTATCTTATACTTTAGATTCTTTCTTCTTTGCCTTGATGGAAAGGCAAAGGCTTTGGAAAGAAATTCATACATAGGATCAACTTCACTGTTTATATTTGTCTAAGAAACAAATTTCAAGCATTTAAGCAGAAGCCTTTAGATCAAAATGACTTTAAGAGAATGAAAAACATAGAACATTCAATCAGATGTGTCCAAACTTTTGATTGGCAGTGTATATATATATATTTTTTAGTTTGGTGAAGCTGGTCCAGGAATATCAGGTTGTGTGTGTGGTGTGTGCCGGGCCTCTCTCCGAGAAGTTGGAAGGAAGATAGCCTACAATAAGTTTTCAATTATGATTGGCCTAGCTCAGTGATTTTCTTTCCATCAATTTATTCGCACAGCAGCTACACAGAGCGCTGTGCCTGCACCTGCAGAATATCCCGTCCCGTGTGTGTGTGTGTGTGTGTGTGTGTGTGTGTTTCTGTGCAGCGTGCTTTCTGAGAGGGGTGAGAGAACACAGACAACCATGCCTTTTAAATAGAAACATTTTAATTTCATGTCTAGCGTCGGGTTTGGGTTTCAAATGTTGCATTACAGTCGGCCTTGAGTCACGCGCTCTGATTGGCTGATCATAGAAGCGATCATGGCGGCGTCCAACTCTTCAAGCTCCAGCTGCCAACACATCCCACTCCTCCAGCTGTGATTGTCATCACGTCTGCTTCCTGTTCCTCTCTTCTTCTGTGTTTTTTTTGTCACCCTGTGTTCGGGATTTAAACAACATGCTACCTGCACATCAACGTAGAAGTAGAAAAACTTCAATGTAAGCGCCGCCGCATCGTTTACATTCCCGCTTTACATTACGTTTACATTACGTTCGACTATACAATGTGCTTTAGTCTCAGGTGGGGCCTGAACGTCACGGGCTCAGGCTTCATTTCCAGGCCCGTGCACCCGAGGGGGATCGAACACCGGCCGGGATCACTGCGGGAAACATGGAGGACACATCTGGCAACAAACCACACATGTAACAGATAGTGAATGTTTATCATCCTGACCGTGTCAATTCTGTCTCTTTTCCAAGCTGCAGGATTCACACATGGCCACAAAGCCATCTGTCATCATGACTCATGAAACACATTCATCCATGTTGGGAAATGGAGCTCATATGAACCTGTATCATCCTATTAGCATCATCAATGCTCTATTGTACTGTGCTGTGTCTGTACAGTGTGTTGAGCTGTGCAGTGTTTTATAGCTGTTCTTAATACTGTCTGGCTGTCTGGCTCGCAGCCAACTGTATGAGTGATGCATATTGTGGATTGTGTGTGTGTGTGTGTGTATGTGTGTGTGTGTGTGTGTGTGTGTGTGTGTGTCTTTGTCTGTATGCATCTGCTTCCATGCCTGTGTGCCTGTACGTTTGTGTGAGTCTGGGTGTGTCTACCTGCATCCCTTCCTTAATGTGCGTGTGTGTGTGTGCATGTGTGTGTGTGCGTGTGTGTGTGTGTGTGAAGCAGGGGAGAGGCTAGTGGTTGAGCTATGGAGTCATATTTTCCCAACACACAGTGACACCAAGTTCCAGCATGCTGATTTATGGAAATGCAGCTGGGTTCATACCAGTTCATGAAGCTAAATATGTGTGTGTGTGCGTGCGCGGGTGTGTGTGTGTGTGTGTGTGTGTATGTGTAAATACAGTTACATTACAGCAGTCACTCGGAGCCTCTCTTTTACTGTAGAATGGCTGTGACCGGCATTAAGTGTGTGCGTGTGTGTGTGTGTGTGTATGGGCATATACAGAATTAATAAGGCTCACAGTAGTTCATAAGATAACTGTACCCAGTCTCTTTCTGTTTGAATTTCATTTTTTCATTTATCTTTTATATAACAGTATTCTCACAGAAATCAAGATTTCTTTTTCAAGAGAAACCTGAGAGAAACCCAAAAAAATTCATACAAATTTAAAAGAAAATGCAAATCAGTCGCATCTTCCAGGAGTCAAACTGGAGCAGCAGCAACATGCTGTGCAGGGAACAACACCATTAAAAACCATCACAAACATCATAGAAAATATGAAATGGCATTGAATGGCTCTAATTAGGCATTCATAGTAGTAATTTTCTTGGATGTGAGTAAGTTGTATTTTATATATTTTATATAAATATAAACCAATATAAACTAACCAAATAAAGCAAAGATATTTCAAGAAAAACATAAATTAATCGGAAATTGGAAATACCTTTTTTCATGTGACTTACATCATTTGGATTCTGCCTATAATGTATCTATTTATATAATAAAAAATTCTATTAGGGTGAGTAAATTAGATCCAGAGCGTTGATTCAGAATATTGCTCTGTCCTCTAACCCTCCCCCCTTCCCCTTCTCTCTTTCCCCATTCCTTTCTCTCTCTCTTTCTCTCTCTCTCTCTCTCTCTCTCTGTCTCTCTCTCTCTCTCTCTCTCTCTCTCTTCCTTCCTCTCTCTTTTTGTCTCTCTTTCTCTCTCTTTCTCTCTATGTCTCTCTCTCTCTCTTTTCTTGATGTAAGAGACAGTCATGACAGAGAGAGGGAGAGAGAGACAGTGGAAAGAGAGAGAGACCAGACATAAGGCAGACAGACACTCAGACAGAAAGACAGAAAGACAGAAAGACAGAAAGACAGGGAGACAGACAGATAGACAGACTGGCAGGCAGAAACTTGGAAACAGAAAAACAGACACGGGCTGAAAAAGTGGAAAAGTATAGCGAGCAAAAGCCAGAAAGACTGAGCGAGTGAGTGAGAAAGTGAGCGGCAGGCAACGACAGCCTGCAGCTTCTCATTTTCTCTCAGGTTTTTTCCTCCCTGACGGCACCGCATATTTCTGAGAATAGCCCGGTGTTTCAGCGGGACGCCCGGGCCGCTACAGTAGCAGCAGCAGCAGCAGCAGCAGCAGCACAACAAGTATGACAACAGTTGGCTCGCGGCGGGGCAGGGAGTCGGTCCGTCTCCGGGTTTGGAAAACGCCTGGAATCTCAGTGGGGAACGGACAGAAATGCGAGGCATCATCCAGGGTGGGGTCCCGACCGCACAGAGGGAGAGAGGTCGCTGCTATTGGATGGAAAGTTTTCCTCTGGCGCGCTCGGGACTGCAGACACAGAGGTTTTTTTGTCCCCCGTGATGAAATCAGAGGGGCGGGGTGCTGTGGATCGGCCTCCTTTCATTCGTTTGTTTTTGTTCCGTCCATCACATGCAACATCTGAGACACTGCTGATTGGATTTTTATTAAACTTGGGGAAATGATGCATCTCACCACTGCCTTTCGTCATTTTCAGAATTACACTGATTGGGGGAGGCGCTACATCGCTTATTTGGAAGAGCGTCTTATTTTCTGGTCTCCTTCTTTTCGTTTGTTGTTCGTTTGTTCGATATCTCAGACACAACTGATGTGATTTTTAGGAAATGTCGGGGAATGATGCATCCCGCCACTGCATTCTGGCATGATCAAAATTACACTGATTGGCCCAAGGGGGGATGCTACATGGTTCATTTGTTCGTTTGTCCTTGTGTCACATGGGATAGTTCAGACACCACAGATCAGATTTTTATGAAATTTGGCGAAATAATGCATCTCACTGCTGCGTTTCAGTATTTTCAAAATTACACTGATTAGCCCAAGACAGGTGCTGCGTTGCTTGTTTTATTTCTCTGACCCCATTTTAACTCTATGGTGCTTCTTGATATTATTGATTCAGTTGTTGACCCCTCTTCTTCTTCTAGCCTGGAAAGAGTGAAGATCACTCGTGGAGGGTGACATGTTTACCGTTGTTGATATGAAGTTTTGTTGTCGTAGATATAAACATTGGTGCAGTGTATGGGAATGAAGCAACATGTGCTTTACAATTGCATTATCATTTAAACTGGAAGACCTGGATTGGAGCTCTGGTGTTGGAAAGCATCTGTCCTGCTGAAGTGTCTTTGAGCAAAACACTGAATCCCTGTGGATGATATCACAGTAAAATACAATTATGTGGCAGCCATCTTAGGCGTACTGAGGCATGCTACCATGATGCACCACAACACGCCCTTTCTATCCCATCTATTTCTATGGCTGTGCCCGTCGAGCAGCGCTGGAACCTTTCACACACACATTTTGACTGCCAAAGATCTGAACCATGATCCTAACTACAATAGAAGGGATGGGGCATTCGTCCCAGCTGGATATTTTTGTTCTGGCGCACATTTAGCAGATTGATGCTTTCATGCCTGAAGCCCACAGTGACTCATAGGTTTGCATACATACATATCCTTCTAATTTAATAAACTGCTTAAAAGAAAAGTGTAACTCATCTCTCGAAATCATGCTCATGTTTTTATTCATGTTGGATCTAGGAACGATGAGCGGAAAGATCATCCGTGTCTGAATAGGATGACTGACAGCTGTCTCTCTTTCTCTCTCTGCGTATCTCTCTATCTCCATTTCTTTTTTCTCTTTCTCTCTCTCCGTCTCTTTCCTCAGTGATATCCTGAACGGGTCGGCAGTGTGTGTGTACCGGATGGATGACGTGGTTCGGGCCTTCAAAGGGAACTTCCTGCATAAGGAGGGGCCTCAGTACAAGTGGGCGGAGTTTACAGGCAAGGTGCCGTACCCGCGACCGGGAACTGTGAGTTCATCATCCTCAAAACCCTCGCATTCAGCGAAGAGTTGTTTTTTTAATCAGTAATCACCCTCATGATCTATCATTTGGCATTATAAAAGTGTTGTCATTTTGTCAGCCAAGGTCCTCAGTTACCTCCTAACCTTTAAAAAAAGACAGTAGTCATTTTGCAACAATGATGAATTGAATTTTCCAATGATATTTCATTTTGGAATGAAATAATAAAGTAAATGTGGGTAACAACATTATGAACTACAGTCACTGATCACCATGAGATGATCAGATATAGAAACAAATATATAAATATAAACCAATATAAACTAACCAAATAAAGCAAAGATATTTCAAGAAAAACATAAATTAATCAGAAATTGGAAATATCTTTTTTCATGTGACTTACATCATTTGGATTCTGCCTATAATGTATCTATTTATATAATAAAAAATTCTATTAGGGTGAGTAAATTAGATCCAGAGCGTTGATTCAGAATATTGCTCTGTCCTCTAACCCTCCCCCCTTCCCCTTCTCTCTTTCTCCATTCCTTTCTCTCTCTCTCTCTCTCTCTCTCTCTCTCTCTCTCTCTCTCTCTCTCTCTCTCTCTCTCTCTCTCTCTCTATGTCTCTCTCTCTCTCTCTATGTCTCTCTCTCTGTCTCTCTCTCTCCCTTCCTTCCTCTCTCTTTTTGTCTCTCTTTCTCTCTGTCTCTCTCTCTCTCTCTCTCTCTGTCCCTCTCTCTCTCTCTCTCTCTTTCTCTCTCTGTCTCTCTCTCTCTATGTCTCTCTCTCTCTGTCTCTCTCTCTCTCTCTCTCTATTTCTCTCTCTCCCTCTCTCTATCTCTCTCTCCCTTCCTTCCTCTCTCTTTTGTCTCTCTTTCTCTCTCTTTCTCTCTGTCTCTCTCTCTCCCTCTTTCCTTCTCTCTCTGTCTCTCTCTCTCTCTCTGTCCCTCTCTCCCTCTCTCTCTCTCTCTCCCTCTGTCCCTCTCTCCCTCTCTCTCTCTCTCTGTCTCTCTCTCTCCCTTCCTTCCTCTCTCTTTTGTCTCTCTTTCTCTCTCTCTCTCTCTCTCTGTCCCTCTCTCCCTCTCTCTCTCTCTCTCTCCCTCTGTCCCTCTCTCCCTCTCTCTCTCTCTCTGTCTCTCTCTCTCCCTTCCTTCCTCTCTCTTTTGTCTCTCTTTCTCTCTCTCTCTGTCTCTCTCTCTCCCTCTTTCCTCCTCTCTCTGTCTCTCTCTCTCTCTGTCCCTCTCTTTCTCTCTCTCTCTCTCTCTGTCCCTCTCTCCCTCTCTCTCTCCCTCTCTCTCTTCCTCTCTCTCTCTCTCTCCTCCAGTGTCCCAGCGCTACATATGGAAGCTACAGCTCTACCAGAGAGTATCCCGACGACGTGATATTCTTCAGCAGAACCCACCCACTGCTCCAGGTTCCACTATATTAAATTATACTAATCGTATTATACTATATTGTAATTATGGCTTAGTTTATAGCTGAGTTAAAAGAGCAAACACATGACTGCAACTTTTCTATTTTTGGCCTAATTCTCAGGCGGGGTTGTTATATTAAATTAGCGAACACTCCATCAACACTGAGACTGGCTGATGTAACTTTCCATGAAAAGTTGAAAAATATGAGTGCATGAAATATTCACCTGAGACTAAAACTGGTTCTGCAGCAGCTGCAAAACCCGAAGAGAACAAGGCTCATTAGGGTTTGATTGATATGGTTTTTGAAGGACGATTCTTTTGTGCCGATCATTTTGTGTGTTCAGCGTCTTTAAATTTGACCATTTTTGTGCCCAGAAAGGAAATCAGTTTTCACACTTTATCGAAGCATAAATTTGATTCTGATGAAGGTCAAGTAGGACCAAAAGCTTGACAATTAATTGAATTTAAAACTTGTTTCTTTGATAAAGTGTGCAAGATGTTTTCCTTTCTTAGTGCCGCCTTTCTTCCACCACCTTTCCTGAGTCTTTCTGTGTGCTGCAGTTTTTCTACAGTACCATTTTTATGTTTATGTTTATGTTTTGGTTTTATTCTTGGTAGAAAAGCAAGTTTTACAGAGCTGTGATGAGGGAGAAACCTCCATGTCTGATATGCCATACTTAATAAAAGCCCAAAATCGACAAACCGATATATCGGTCTAACCCTAAAGCCCTATATATGTTAATATATTTTACATTAAATATATTGCATCTTGTGATCGTTAAATTCAAAACACTAAAAGTTTGCACTGTTCCAGGAAAACGTGCTGCCGCTGGGAGAGCGCCCCCTCCTGGTCAGAGTGGGCGTTCACTACAAGTTCAGCAAACTGCTGGTGGACAGAGTGGAGGCGGTGGACGGCACCTACGACGTCCTGTTCATCGGCACAGGTGGAGAGGGGGGGGGGGGGGGGGGTTGATATTCTCACATTTAGCAAGGGAGATAGGAGTTTTCAGCCACTAGAAGAGCTGCTGAGCAAAGTGGATCCCGTACAACAACAAAAATTATTTTTTTCAAGCACGCCACAAGCACAGAGGAGTACAGTGGTTGTCAACGTGGGGCCCGGGGAGCAAATTGATGAATTGTTAAATTTCACCATTATTTCATTTATAAGAAGCTAACACAATTAGAGAATGCAGAAGATCATAGTTTCACTGTTATCTCTCTACCTACAATACAGATAGTCATGGAATTCTGGACAAAATCATATCTGACAATAAAAATACTCTCAGATTTGGGTTTGAGAGAAAAAATGTCATCAAACGGGGGTCCGTGGCTCTAATGTGGACTAAATTAGGGTCCTTGATATGAAAAAGGTTGAGAGTCACTGACGTAGTACACAGTGTTGTGCGGAGAAGGAGCCGTTCCAGATTGTTTTTCCTCTCTGCTCACTCAGTAACCATGTCGGCAGGAGAAAGAGACAACTGAGTTTAAGAGAGCAGAGAAGTTAAAACCAGGTTGTAATGTTGACTGAGAAAACAAACAGATAAAAGGAGACATGGTGTTAATACTGGGGAAACTGTGGAGAAAAATGAAGTTAGAGAAAGCGTTTCGTAGCATTCCTCTTACTCAACTGGTATAGCTTGCTGGGTAGTCTCGCTATGTTGTGTTACAATCCTATATTGAGCTGGAAATTCTAGTAAATGGGTGAAGTAGATGGTATGGTTACCTGGAATGCCTTCAATTTAGACCATTAATCAAATAAAGGGGCGGAGCTTCCTCTCCAAGCCGCAAGATCCGGATATAAACATTGTAGCCTTGTAAACATTAAAAACGAAGACTCTCTGAATGTCTTTGAAAGTAATAAATTAATTCAACGTAGTCACTGTGGTCTAACAACACACTCTACGTCTGTGCGAGTGAAATTATGAATGTCAACATGGAAAACTGTTGTTCATCTTTAATTATGCCTCAGGAAAATGAGAGGGATGCTGCAGTAATTGTCTCTAAGTGTGTGTGTGTGTGTGTGTGTGTGTGTGTGTGTGTACACGGCTAACTGACCCCCGACCTCCCATGCTGTCTCTCCAGACTCGGGCCTGGTGCTGAAGTCCATCCATCTGCCCAGAGAGCACGGTCAGAGCCAGGAGGTCACTCTGGAGCAGCTGCAGGTCTTCCAGGTACGGCAGAGTGTAAAAACATAACGTCAACTCAAGTTAAAATGCACAGAGGAAGCAGTCTACTCCTGCAAGAGCAAATCCTGCGTTATGTTTTGTGTTTTGTCCAGTCATGAACCAAAGATTCACAACATTGTGCAATTTGGCGAACGCTTTTATCCAAAGCAGTACAGTCCCATGAGTGTATACATATTTGGTATGTATACTACCCATTGAGCTATACAGTTATCATGTGTATAGTTAAAAGAGACCCAGATTGCTACCTCAATTTAAATGTTTGCCTTTTTTCTGTAACCACAGTTCAGTGTTCTCAATTCAACCCAATTTGATTCCACTGGACACCCAAATTCAAAATGTGACTCTGTATTCATACTGACTGATGTTGTTGGGATCTTATCTTACCCGATGAAGGTAAAGAGATGTATGTATTTTGTGATACACTTCTGATGTGAAATGCAGCCACTTGGTACCTACTTGGACAAATCCAGGCTGTCTCCTCTGCTCAGTTCTCCAGATCTATTAAAAACATATTGTTCTCCAGTTGTGGTACGCAGCCGAGCCGAGCCGCACCCAGAGATTATTCAAACAAATCTGCTTGAAAACATTTAACTTTCCCTTTGTTTCAGCTGAATGAATCCAACATGTTTCTTGACCGTATCTTCTCTTCTCTTCTCTTCTCTTCTCTTCTCTTCTCTTCTCTTCTCTTCTCAATTCTTCTCTTCTCTTCCCTTCTCTTCTCTTCTCTTCTCTTCTCTTCTCTTCTCTTCTCTTCCCTTCCCTTCCCTTCTCTTCTCTTCTCTTCTCTTCTCTTCTCTTCTCTTCTCTTCCCTTCTCTTCTCTTCTCTTCCCTTCCCTTCTCTTCTCAACTCTTCTCTTCCCTTCTCTTCTCTTTTCTTCTCTTCTCTTCTCTTCTCTTCCCTTCCCTTCTCTTCTCAACTCTTCTCTTCCCTTCTCTTCTCTTCTCTTCCCTTCTCTTCTCTTCTCTTCTCTTCTCTTCTCTTCCCTTCCCCTCTCTTCTCTTCTCAATTCTTCTCTTCTCTTCTCTTCTCTTCTCTTCTCTTCTCTTCCCTTCTCTTCTCTTCTCTTCTCTTCTCTTCTCTCCCTCTCTCTCTCTATCTCTCTATCTTATTGAGTGTGACAGTTTCTTTTTCCAACTGTCTCAATTCAAACTCGATGTGTTTCTCAGTTTTCTCTTCTCTCTTCTTCTCTTTCTTCGCAGCACAAATCACCGGTGACAGCCATGACGCTCTCAAAGAAAAAGGTAAGAGACGAGAGGAAGAGGGAAAAACTCACTTTCCAACTTTCAAACTCCCTCACAGACACACACACACACACACACACACACACACACACACACACGCACTTAGCACTCATCTCTCCACCTTGTATCTCCAAGGACAGCTTCATCACCAGTTGCTATGGTTACCCTAGCTGAGAGCGATAATGAAGAGATTCCACACATACACACACACACACACACACACACACACACACGAGAAATACACCTTGCATTGCTTTGTTAAAACTGTCTGGGTGTCATGAATAAAAACTAAAGAAGCTCGCTCACCCAGATGCACACACACACACACACACACTGAGATTACAAGCACAAGCACTACTGTGTTGCGTGCACACACACAGCAGCACACACACACACACACACACATACACACACACACACACACACACACACACACATTCACACATGCTCAGAAAGTAAAGATGATTCTGGGTTGGCTGTTGACTGAATGCATCTCTCCCTGTTTTACTGGAATAAACTGGATGCCCTCTCTCTCTCTCTCTCTCTCTCTCTCTCTCTCTATACTCCCCTCAACCTCCTTTTTCTCTCCCCATACCTTCCCTCCCTCTCCTTTCCTTTCTCTCCTCCCTCTCCTTTCCCTCCTCCTCCCTTCTACCTTCCCCCATCTCCCTCTCTCTTTCATCCTTCCTTCCTTCCTTCCTTCCTTCCTTCCTCTCCTCCCTCCTCCTCTCCCTCCCCTCTCCCTCCAGCAGTGGTTGTTTGTGGGCTCCAGGGAGGGCGTGTCCCAGCTGGGCCTGTATCAGTGTGAGCTGTACGGTCAGGCGTGTGCAGAGTGCTGCCTGGCCCGGGACCCATACTGCACCTGGGACGGCCACGCCTGCAGCCCCTACATGCCCATTGCTCGCAGGTAGGGACCATAGACTGGACTAGACTGGACTGGACTTGACTCGACTCGACTAGACTGGACTGGACTGGACTGGACTGAGTTTATCCCACAGACTGTAACAACAGATGGAGCAGTGAAGGGCCATTTTGAAGCCTGGAGATTGGGTTTATGATCACCGCCATGTTGACATTTTTTGGAGCCGGAGCAGCCAAAGCGAGGCTGAGGGTGGAGTTTGGGTTGTCTGTCTACTATTGGTCCATAATCGGCGACCTGTCGCTCACTGGACAGGCGTCCTGTCAATCACTAGGAAAACAACCCCCTTTTATATCCATTATATCCCGTTAATGACACAATTACTTTGAAAATCGCCACATGGACACACATTAGAAGAAGTGAAACCATAATGAGGCCATAACCATAATTTATTGACTTGGGTAGAGAAGTCGGGTTGTGGTTCCATTGACTTGCATGGAGTTTGGCGGTTTGGAGTCTTTTTTGGAGGAACTGCTGCTGCCGCCGCTTCAGTATTCACCCGTGGTTTTGGCTGCTTGGTTTATCCGGGCGACTCTGATCCGATTTGAAGTGGGTTTTTTTTTTCCTGTCACCCTCTATGTGACATGTACTGTATTTGCTCACGTTGCAACAAGTGGCTTCATGCTTCCTCTCATGAATGCGTTCTGCACTGGGACCTGTAACTATCATCATGAAAACAGTCGGAATAAGCAACGGGCAAAGTTCCATGTTTTGCAGCAGTTGCAAAACCCAGAGAGAATTTAGGCTCATTAGGGTTTGCTTGATATGGTTTTTTGAAGGCCAATAATTTTGTGTATTCACTATCTTTAAATGTTTTGCTCAGAAAGGAAATCAGTTTCCGCACATTTTATCGAGGCACAAATTTGATTTTGATGAAGGCCATGTAACAGCAAAAGCTTGACAATTAAATTTAAAACTTTTTTCTTTTATAAAGTGTGCGGAAGCTGTTTTCCTTTCTTAGCGCTGCCTTTCTTCCAGCTCATTTTCTGGGTCTTTCTGTGTGTGTGCGGCAGTTTTCCTACAGCACCATTTTTATTCCCAAGTATTCAATGTTTCTTGGTGGAAAAGCCTCTGAAACAGGCAACAGCCTGCATCGTTACTATGACAACCAACTATGACAGTCATGATGACAGCTGATAATGATACTCTCCAAACACACAAATCTGATCTGGTCGCTTATAAAAGTAACAATGTGGAGAGTCAGCCTTAAAATTGTGACCTCTGCAAAGTTGTGTGGTTTGTATTGACTTTTATATAAGTAGAACTCAACTAACTGCTGTTTTTGATTCTCTCTCTCTCTCTCTCTCTCTCTCTCTCTCTCTCTCTCTCTCTCTCTCCATCTCTCTCTCTCTGTATACAGGAGGAATGCTCGTCATTTAGGGGAGGATGAGGATCCTCTAACTCAGTGTGTCAGACAGGGAGGTAAGCAGCTAACTCACTAAACACACACTCCTTACACACATTAATCATAATAAACTCTTTGTTCGGTTTGTTTTTAAAAGTTCAGATACCATCAGTGTGATGTAGCCTTTGGCAGGAAATTGACACTTGAGCTGTATCACAATATTTTAGCTACAGTAAATTTGATTTTCGTTTCATCACAGCTTATCCACATGTGCATGGGGTCCATGGCCTTAGCCACAGAAACCATGAGGTCTTTATCCCAGTATATAGATGGAGTTTCTACCCTTGATATTAACATAGTTTATACCCTTGAATATATAGATGGTGTTGTTTTCCTTGGGAAATGGGTTGAGAAAATTTTACAACCACTGGATTTATGAAACCTTTTCAAAACCAATTAAATAAAATCAAAAATGCAGCTAAAAACAAAGCTGTTTTTCTTAGCTTCTGAAAAGTTGAGAGAGTGATGTGTAGATATGGTCTATACCCTTAAAGGATAAGGCCGGTGTTTTTTAATGCATTGCTTACCGTCAACAAATCCTATGAAAATAACAAAATCAGCAATGATTTTGTTTTGCCAGCAAATCTCGTCCATGTAGCCGGTGCCCAATGCAGCCTCATGTCCCAGCAGCCATAGAACTCCATTGTATTAAAAAAATGATTAAAAACACGTCAAAGAGCCATGCCGTTGCTCTGGGCAACATATTTCATCATCGCGATGCCGGCTGTAAACACTTTGCGATCTCAGGAAAGTAGTTCCGTAGCACAGAAAATAGTCCCCGGCGTAATGAAGAATTTGTTCCCATTTGAATTTGATTTGGTAATAACTACAACAGCCTGATTTTTCATGGTAACAGTTAACGATTTTTAAAATGTAAACCATGTCTTTGTGAGCTGTATTTGAAGGTTTTTAGTTTACAATTGGAGGCAATTACTTTGGGTTGACGGCTAAAAACGGTACGCGGGAAGTCAGAAAGTAACAGGAGTAGAGCAAACGCATTGGTGATTTTGTTATTTTCATAGGACGATTCTGGCTCAGAATTGACGGTAAGCAATGCATTAAAAAACACCGGCCTTATCCTTTAAGTTAAGATATAAAATAAATGAAAACATGAATAACAGTATGCATGGTATGCAAAATATGGCTTTTCAGCAGTAGAACATATGGAGATAATCTGCAGTTGGAACAAGCAAACTTTTGTCTATTTGTCTAAGAGGACAAGGAAAGAAAAGAAAAGAAAAGAAAAAAAGAAAGGAAACTAGTATAAAATTTAATAACAGAACATTAACAGATTAACCAAACAAAGGAGATGAAACAGATGTGTCTGTGTCTCTTGCAGCCGGGTTGCAGGTGGAGGCGGAGCAGAGGGTGATGATGGTTGCCGAGGGCAACAGCACCTACCTGGAGTGTCTGCCCCGGTCCAGACACGCTGCTGTGACCTGGTACAAACAGGCTGGGGAGAACAGTCCCGAACTGCACCAGGTACACACACACACACACACACACACACACTTTCACATGAATATAAGATACAGTGTTTCCCACAACTAAAACAGTTTGGTTAAATAACCCTCCCCCCTTCCCCTTCTCTCTTTCCCCATTCCTTTCTCTCTCTGTCTCTCTGTCTCCCTCTCTCTATCTCTCTCACACAATCTCTCTCTCTCTCTCTCTTCTCTCTCTCTCTCTCTCTCTCTCTCTCTCCAGGTGGTGTCGGGTGACCAGTTGGTGGTGATCGAGCGGGGCGTCCTGATTCGTCGGGCCGAGCTGTCTCACGGCGGCGTCTACCACTGCCAGCTGGAGGAGCACGGCTTCCACTGGACCGCCGTCACCGTCCGCCTCGCCGTCTGGAGCCCCTCGGCCAACCGCCTCCTCGCCACCTCCTCGTCCGGCCCGCCGTCCAATCAGAACGCGGGGACCCAGCCCTGGTACCAGGACGTGATGGCGCTCATTCACCCCGGCAACCTCGGCCAGCACTGCCGGGCGCTGGGGTACCGTCCGCCGCGCAACCAGCGTCGCCACGGCGACACGGAACCGAAGAAGGAGGGTCAGAGGGGGGAGAGGCACAAGCATGGAGGAGGAAGAGGAGGAGGAGGAGGAGGAGGAGGAGGAGGAGGAGGAGGAAGAGCGGCGGGGAGGAAGAGCAGGAGCAAGCCGCAGCAGAGGGCACCGAGGAGCGCCTGAACGCATCGCAGCCTCATTGACTTACACACTAAGACACACACACACGCACACACACACACACATTTTTGTTGACTTACACTAAAGACACACACACGCACTCAGACACATTATCGTTGACTTAAACACTGAGAAACACACACACATATGTACAGAAACACATCACGCATGCACGTGTACTTATCCACACACACACACATCCATCCATTACAGTGGCAAACATCCACACTAAGCTACACACACACACACACACACACACACACCTACAGACTTCATTCACAGCAGGATTTGGACAGACGGGACTCTTTCGAAGCTCTCGGATAAAAGACTTTGTGAATAAAAAGACGACGGTGGGATGCTTTAGGTTGCGTAGCATGTTGAATGAAGGAAGCGCAGCACGTCCGAATCGCCGAGGCCGACTGACTCTGAGGACTTCTGAGAGGAGACTGTGGATGTGGGGAGTCTCTTTTTAGCATCAGAAAAAAAAACCCCAGTGCTGTTCCAAAATTATATATTCAAAAAAAACGACATCCTGCTCTTCTAAAAATGACTGCTGCTTTAAAGTTATTAGCTATCGGGGCGGGGGGGGGGGAAATCTGCTTAAAATCGTACCGTTTTTGAGAATGTAATTGGGTCATAAATAACGATTACGCATCATTTTTAACCCCCAAATGGATATATCGCATTTTGGGATGACACCCTCCATATGCTTCAGCTACTATGAGTGTGTTTTTTGTTTGCCTGAAATGTTAGCTTCTCCACATAGGTGGGGTCTGACCGCAAGACGACAGACGACGACCACGAGAGACTGAAGATGAAAGGAAGTGAAAATGCACGGAGACGGCTTTGATGAGGTTAGGGATCCTAGCTCTCCCACCGCGTTAGCGTTCTGTGCCGTTCCCCGTACTGACGCAGAGCGGGAGAGGCTTTCCCTTTATGTTTTGCTCGGTATGGGTGTGATCGAAACATAGCGGTAAGGTTCGCAGACGTGTTTGACATTGCCGCTGTACCACGGCCGCGGTGCAGAAGGCGCAGAAAGACCGTCAGTGTAGATATACAGAACGGAAAAACTCTTAAAGTGGACTGAAAGGACGACCCAGTTGGATTTGGAGTGTCTCATAACATCTCCATCTATATTGGAGTGTTTGTTTGGCTTTGCCTGGAGTCTCACATGGTGTACAGATCTAGTAAAAAAAAAAAAATGTTAAGGTTCATTTGTGCCAGACAACTTCAAGTCAATTCCAGAAAAAAAAGTATTTTGCTGCTATTTGATGAAAACCTTCCACCGACAAAAAATACGCTTTTTTCAGGAACGAAGAAAAGAACGCTTATACTGTATTTTCCACTTGACATTCATGTCTTATTGAAATTGTTGAATGTGTTTTAAATGGTTTTAATGGGTCTGAGGGTCGAAACCAGGGCTTGAAATTACTACCAACTATCTTCCAAACATAGTAGATTTTAGCTTTGTCTGGTAATCCTGTTAGTACCATCAGCCGCTTAGACAAGTAGGCAACTGAGCAGGATTTTAAACACGAATACTGTTCAAAATCATATATTTTAGCATGTAAAACATGAACGTGACTGGTGAATTTGTGAGCTTCTGCGTCTAAAGGACAAAAAAATGAGTTTCAGACCCTGGTCAGAAGTTACTCAGCACACTGAACCTTGTAAACTTTCAACACGCATATGAAAATTGAATAGATTTCCTGTAGTGTTTTGATATATGGGAAGAAAACGAGTTTTAAAGAGGACCTAACGAACGGCCTGCGCTGTCTCATGAGACTCTTTACAGTACAGGCTGTTTTCTCAGAATGAGCCATGGGGCCGACTTTTGGTGGATCCCAACAACAGGAGAGGAGATATATATTGCGGATCCCGAGGCTCCGGCTGATAAAGAGAGAAATCATGAGGAAAAAAAAAAAATGTCAAAGCGGGCCCAATGTACAGAAAAGAAGCCTTCATTACAAGAAGTGGGAACTTGGGTTGGGGAAAATACAAAACACAAGTGGCGTCAAGTGGACTCGAGCCTGCGGGAGCTGAGAGACTTCAGTGTTTCGGGGCGAGGCGCTAAATTGTGATTTGCTCTAAATGTTTAAATGTTAAACCAACACGACTTGTTCCGCCTCTATTTAACTTTCTTCTCAGTGGTATTTATTTGTTTAATTTGGAGTGAAGCGGCTTGTTTCACCAGTTGTGAGGTCAGAGTGTTTGGGAAACGCTTCGCGGCCTTGATCAGGTCCGCCGTTCAACCGTGACCTCTCACAAACCCTTATTTCACTCTGCGTGTGTGTGTGTGTGTCTTTGTGTGCATGTCTATTTGTGTGCCCTCTGAGTGTGTGTGTATGTGTGTACTTGTACAGTACGCGCCTGTGTGTGTGTTGGACGTGAGACGGATCGGAGAGAGAGAGAAGCTGAAATGAAAGTTCAGAGGCCGAAGCAGTAAATCTGCCAAATGGAGAGTTAAGACACTTTTGATGCCGCTGGAAAAATAAACCGGCCGGCCTCCTCCGAGCGGAGAGAGCCCAGAGAAAATTAAAATGGAGCTGGGCTCTTCCACCACATGAAAGGAGTAACCAGCGCTGAGCTACTTCTGAATGTATGTGTGTGTGTGTGTGTGTGTGTGTGTGTGTGTGTGTGTGTGTGTGGAGAGAGAAAGAAAAGAGAAAGAAAGTATGTCACTGTATAAGTAGGCGTTGTGTGTCTGCTTGAATGCGTGTGAGTGTGGAATTTGTGTGGAAGCGTCCGATCCAGCGACCCCAAAAAATGAGTGTGTGTGTGCATGTATATTTCTGTGTGTGTGTGTGTGTGTGTGGAGAGAGAAAGAAAGGGGAAAGAGAGTGTGTAAGAGAGTGTGTCGCTGTATGAGTAGGTATGTTGTGTCTGCTTGCATGCATGCGTGTGAGTGTGAAAGTGTGTGGAAGCGTCCGATCCAGCAACCCCACAAAAATGTGTGTGTGTGTGTGTGTGTGTGTGTGTGTGTGTGTGTGGAGAGAGAAAGAAAAGAGAAAGAGAGTGTCTCACTGTAGGTATTTTGTGTCAGCTTGTGTGTGTGAGTGTGGAAGTGTGTGGAAGCGTCCGATCCAGCGACCCCACAAAAATGAGCGTGTGTGTGTGTGTGTGTGTGTGCATTTCTGTGTGTGTGTGTGTGTGTGTGTGTGTGGAGAGAGAAAGAAAAGAGAAAGAGACTGTCTTGCTGTATAAGGAGGTATTTTGTGTCTGCTTGTGTGTGAGTGTGGAAGTGTGTGGAAACGTCCGATCCAGCAACCCCACAAATGTGTGTGTGTGTGTGCATTTCTGTGTGTGTGTGTGTGTTTGTGTATATGAGTTTGTATTTTGCCTGTGCTTTCCTGCCTGAGTGTGAGCGTGAAAACGTATGTGTCAGATCCAACAACCTAACAAATATCCAAAAAATAATCAAAGCTTGCATGGACACAACTCCGAATGTGTGCATTTGCGTGTGTGTGTGTGTGTGTGTGTGTGTGTGTGCCAGATCCAAACACCACACAAGTATGGCAGAGCTCCTAAAAGACTTTTTTTTTTTTTATGGCGGACCGTTTTAAACATTTAGTGTTTCCCTCAAAGGCCCGGTGCAGAGCCTCTCCTCGCTCATTAGCAGCCCTGATGTATTTCACTCCGCTCTGCTATATTTACGTCTCTGTGCCAGTATTCCTCTCTTGTGATTTTCCAGAACGAAACCAAACTGTCTTCTACTGATCCGCTCTCGTGTAAGGAGACTTTTTTTTTTTTTTTTTGTAAATATGTATAAAGGTCTGCTTTCAAATGAGGACTTCTGTGTTTTGTGGTTTATTTCGCCTATCAGAAACATATGCATGCACATACTACACACACACACACACACACACACGCACGCCTTCATATCTGAGGGATTATAAGAGCCATTCCAGCGATATTATTTTTCATACACACAATCCATCACTGTCTTCATTCCAAAACAGTGTAATACCAGTCAATATCAAACCACCCTACCTCTCGCATGCCAGGGGAACCGCATACTTTCTTAGGAAATATAATACAGCTGCAACAACAGCCAAGCAATCTGATTGGTCAAAGATGAGTTCCAACCGGGATAACCCGGCGATCCGTGATTTATTGGTTGCCATGTCAACTCAGAAGCTAGTCAGCGATCTTTCTTGTTTTGTGCTGTCTTTTTATTCTGTTGCATTTAAACTACACTTGAAGAAAACTTTTCAAACGGTTACCATGCGTTGGTAACTGCAGTATAAAAGCCGTAATAATATAATATAATAATAATAATCTTTATTTATAGAGCACTTTTCAAAATCCACGTTACAAAGTGCTTCACAAATGCAGCAAGTCATAAAATCATCAGTTTTTAAAAGAAAACAGATAAAAACAATTTGGTGTATAAAAACCAATACAGTGTAGGAAAAGATAAGAATAGGAAAAGAAAACATTTTTTAAAGGAAATAAAAGACAGTTCAAAGGAATTTAAAACTCAAGTAAAATCAGGAAAGGCTATATAAATACCTGTGAGGAAGTTCTTTACTGTGATTATGGTTACTAAAGTGATGCAGGTCGTAACCATAACCGCCGAAAAGAATCTCCTTGCGGGTGTTATTGCTTTAATAGACTAGGAGGATTTCAGTCGGAGAAACAGGATATGGCAGGAAGGCTCTGAGCAAAACAAAACCATGCATTACAGTAAAAGGAAATAAGTGGACCGCAGTATTATATTTTGATGGGAATGAGGCATAACAAATATTTCCCCACTGGGGCATTCTGGTAGACAAAAGTGTCAGCCAATGTTCTTGCAACATTATGGGTTTGAATTTCTCCAGTCTGCTCTACTAGTCTCTACTGTCTAATAAAACTAGATATGATGCCATAATTATGTTGGATATGTTTTCCTATTATGAGACAGACCTCCTTTAAAGGAATACAGAGTTTTAGGGAGTTTGGCCCGTTAGTCAACTTGCTTGTTAGGTGATGAAAACACAGACACTAAAATCATCTAAAAGTCTTGTGCGAGGAGAAAGTAGTCGTGGTTTTTCAAAACAGTGTGCTATTTTTGTATCCTATTTCATGTAAATGTTATCAGTCTCCTACACAAAACTGCCAGACTTAACTCTGTATCATTTAAAATTACTTAAGCATTTAGTTTAAGAGCTGCTACAAGTTCTCATTTTGTCACTTTTGAGATAATGCTAGTCGTCTACTATCACTCAGGTATCACTCTACACTCTACCGGGACATTTTACCAGGACACATGGATGATTTTGGTGTCTATGTTCTCGTTACTTAACAGGTAAACTGACCAACGGGCCAAACTCTTAAAAACTTTAAGTATTCCTTTAAGAGAAGCGGTCTAGCAAGGTGGGATTTGACCCCTATTTTCAGCCTAATCACATTTATTCCAAACAATCAATGTCAAACTCGGAAGAGATTGCTTGATTTTAAAAGGCAATGATCTAAACAGAACAAATTGTAACTGACAGCTACAGATAACTGCCAAAATAAAGAAAACACCAACATAAAGTGTCTTGAAAAGGTTTTGTGCGACCACAAGCTTCAGTGCACCTTGGCATAGATTCTCCACGTGTCTGAACTTCTGCTGGAGGGATGCGACACCATACTTCTACAACAACTTCCATCATTTGGTGTTGGAAAATGCTCAAATGGGTTGAGATGTGGTGGCTGGGACGGTCATGGTATCTGGTTTACATTGTTTCCATGCTTATCAAACCGTTCAGTGACCTCTCCTGCCCTGTGGATGGAGGCCTGGAACCTGGAAGATTTGACTCCCATCAGGGTAGAAATGCTTCAACTGTCATCACACAGAAAGACTTTGTATTTATTGGTATTTACCTTCCTCTAAGGGGTTCAGAAAACCCACAGCATGTCAGGAAAATACACCCAACACCATAACGCAGCCTCAGAATCCTTCACCGTAGGAAACATGTCGACTTTTTCTGGCATTTGCCGCTCAGAATGACTCATCTGACTTTTTTTTCCACTGCTGAGTAGACCGATGACCGTGTTCTTTGCACCACTTCACTCGCAAAAGTGCCTTTTTAGATGTAATGAGGGGTTTGTTTTGCTGCAGAGAGCCGTAGTCTGCCTCTCTGTGAAGTTTTCTTGGACTGTTCTGGATGAAACTGCCTGCTCGTCGTTTCTTAGACTGACATGTGCAGAGAGCTGCCTCAGAGTTTCTGTTTTCTTCTCAAACTAATGCCAGAGAACATTAAGAACATTATGGTTGACGTGTAAGTGCTTCTAGCTGATGAAGTCTCTCCCTCAGACACTGTTTCCTTAGCCAGAGTTTCTTGTGAAACATCAGCGGTGGAGACTTGAGTCACTTGATTTCGACTTGAGTCAGACTCGAATCATAGTTTGAATTGCTTGAGACTGGACTTGTTGCATGAAGAGAAGACTTGAGACTTGACTTGACTTGGGTTCTGGTGACTTGGGACTTGACTTTGACTTGTGCTTTGATGACTTGAAAAGGTTTCTAAAGTCTTGACAAAAGATCTTGTGTTTGTGTAAATGACTTAGATTGAAAGTGATGAGATTTGTTCCAGCAGACGACTGAATTTAAATTGTTTTCTGAATTTGTATGGAATGATTGAATTTATTGAAGTTGAAACTGATTATAGAAATCGAACTCATGATGCTCTTACCAAGTTTTTATCCTATTAAAACCATATTGCATCGAAAAGTCCTAGATATTTAGTTTTCTTTAAGATGTTAAATAGATTCTGGACTCTTGATTTGTTCTGACTTGACTTGCTGTTCTACATTTAGACTTGAGACTTGACATTAATGAAATGGACTTGACTTGGAAATCTACTTTGTGCCTTAAGACTTGAGACTGACATCAGCAGTCTGAGCAGTCTGTTACTGAATCTTCTGCCAAACAAGCCCCAACAATGAGCTCAGATCTCTTCCTCAAGCCATGCTAACCAAAATAACAGGCAACTGGGTCGGCCGGCATTTTTATACATGAGCCTAAGTATGATGGGATGTTAACTGCTTAAACCCGCAATAGGCAAGATCTTTATATAAATGACTCCTGGCTTATCAGTCTAAATCACAAAGTGGGGCTGCAACAGAGGAGAGCGTCCCATCCACACTAAATTAAATGCTGTAGATTCGCCCTGTTTGTCCAACTTAATTTTAGGTGTGGAGTATGGTCACTGCACAGGAAGTGACGAATCAAAACTTGAGGCCGAAATACAACACTTGTTCATCACTTGTTCATACAAAACTTGACTCACCGACGATGGCTTAACCTGCTGCCAAATGCCTTTCCTCACATAACTCCACCCAAGCCACTAAGAAGGACCTAAAAGTGAGCAGTTTTCTGATGTCATGTTACGTGACTTCTGGGTAATCGAGTCACCAAGTGTAGCTTTAAAGTCACAATAAAACTGCATTTTGAGAGCACCTTTCTTCCTTAATGTGATGTAATTCCTGTTGAAACTGGATTTTGGAGCGGGACATAACGCGATGAGGGAACATGCAAACGTGTAAACCAATGAGATCAGCTAGAGAGAGAAAGATTTATTTGATGGGAGGGGCGAAGGGGCGGGGTTGTTCAAAAATGTGTGATGGTTTTATTGGTTGGAATTTTTATTTACACCTACTGCTACAGGATGATGTAACTATTAAAGATACACTGTTTTCCTGGGATTTTGATATAAAAATCATTTTTGGTACATTTTTTGGCTGTTAAATAGATGGATATTATGACATGGGGAATTAGCTAACAAGGTGAAAAAGTCATTTTTCACTTCATTGTGACTTTTATTGTCTTAGCGACCACATCAGTATGGAAACACGTGCTTTCAGTTTGCTTTGTGTCCCTCATTTTCCCAAGTGTTTCCTTTATTGTGGCAGTTTTGCACCTCAAAATATATTCTCTCTCCTAGTCATTTCTTTTAAAAAAGTCTGGTAAGGGTCACGGTGGTTATTGAACATTCTGCTGAGATTCCGGAAAATATAGGGGCTTTGTTTGATTTCAGTGATCTAATTCTCTTTAGGTAAATGTCTCTGGCTTTGATGTTTGACAGAAAGGGAGAGGGAACAATTGGGATCTAAGAAGGCTAGAAGCCCCACAGAGAGAGAGAGAGGGAGCAGCTGGCCATGATGTGTGGGGCAGATTTGAAATTTTACAAGATCTTTAGATGTGGCGACATTGTGGTTTTGAATCCTCTCTCCTTCTCTCAGCAGTGTTTGTCATTTCTGACCACATTCAAAGGCTTCCAAAGCCACAGACGCTGGCCTGCCTCCCACTACAGAGGCAGCCAGGGTAAACCGAGCCTTACTCATTATTTAAACCCCCATTCCAGTCACTTCACCATCAATTTAAATAATTTCAAACACACGTTTCAAGCTAATCAATGGTTTATAAAGCCAAAGAGGAACACCAGTTTACTGTGATGGCTGATTGAAACAGACACAACTGTGAATCTTGCCCTAGTTTCCCTGCTTTCCCTCGTTTCCTCGTGTTGAGGATCGTGACCAATGGAGATAATGAGAGAGAAGAAGATGAGCTGTTTTCAGACGACGATGATAATGATGTTACTGGAGGCGGCCTTTAAATATCTCATTATGTTCCCCAAAAACAAGAATCATGTGAAATCGTTTTGTATCTTGTTGCCAGCAGAGATGATTTACCAGTCTAACTATGCTTCAAATAAACGATGATGATGATGTGTGTGTATGTGTGTGTGTGTGTGTGTGTGTGTGTGTGTGTGTGTGTGTGTGTGTGAGTGTGTGTGCATGTGTGTGTCTGCATGTGTGAGTTGCAACGGCCATAAAAAAAACTGTCAATGTGTTTCTCATGTCATTACTCATAGACTAATTTATTTATTTATTTATTGCCTATTTGTTCAGTTATTTATTTATCTATCTAGTTTTAGTTTTTGTTTTAGTTTTTGTTTAGTTATAGTTAGTTTTAGTTATTTCATATTAATTTATGTAGTTATTTCTGTATTCATTCATTTATTTGTTTATTTATTTATTCATTCATTCATTTATGTAATTAATTAATTGAGTACACTGGCTTACAGAATCCTCCATAGTCTCGCAAACACAGTGGTGAGGTGTGATCAGCATGTGTTACTTACAATTATGGGAAACTTTTTTTGCTTAATCATTAATGCCCTCCAAACAACTGATAATAAACGAGCAAACACATTGAGAGTTATAACTCAAAAGTTGAGCACAAGACTGGTCACTGTATCATATTAACGGGGGAACAGTTCAAACACTTCACCACGTAATAATAACCTATTTATAACTTATTTATTTATACAGCACTTTTCAGAACAAAGTTGCAAAGCTGCTGGATAAGACCGTAAAAGTAGAGACATTAAAGGCATCACTCACATAGGGAGGAGTAAAAGTAAAACAAGAGGACGGAGCAATTTGAAGAACAACAGGGAGTCTACATAATTCAGGTAGAAGCAAGCCTAACAAAGTGTGTAAAAAAAGAAACTTGATTAAATAGTGAATGCAAAGTGGCTGCTGCAGGCCAGTGAGTGAAGATTACATAAGCACAAAGTCAAAGTGACTCTTGTTATCTCTGGCTGTACAGAAGAAACAGCTTCCTCTGTCACTTTGTTTTCTTACACCTGGGAGACACAAAAAGTCCCCAGAGCTAATGGACAATAATGGAAAATAATGTCATATTTCGTTTGAAATTCTCTTGTTGTTTGCCTCTCTCACTGGGAGGTCAGAGGTCACGGTACAGAACAGCAACCCTAGAGCTGGAGGGGATTCAGTGTCTTGCTCCAGGACACTTCAGCAAGGCAGATGGTTGCTAATAAGAGGTTTTGAACCCAGATCCTCAGGTTGAAGAGCGGTCTCTCTACCCACTAGGAAACCCTGCTGCTCTATAATTTGCAGTATTAAAACAACAAAGCAATCCTTGTATTTTATAAGCATTTAAAATATATTTAACGACCATCCTGGTAATTATTTTTAATGGTCCGTGGGTCATGTCAGGTCCTGGTAGAAAAAACAAAAATCACACAGCTCAAAGCAGTAAAAGGGGAGTAAGGGGCCGTGGAGTTTGTCTCCATCTGTAGGAAAGAGAGATAAATGCAGGAGGAACCAAAGTGAGATAATGTGAATGTAGCCAAATAAACACACTAGCATCATGCAGGAGTTAAATATTTGTTATAGACATAATGCAGCATGAGCACTGCTCTGAAAATATGTATGTCTGTTTTAAATGCAAAAGAACAACAGTGAAAACTTGTGGGCTATATACTGTATAAAAAAAGATTTATTTCACTAGATCTTATGCTCCATAACATATTACTATGTTGTTGGAAAAGAGTTGGCATCAGTAATTTTCATTCGCAACTGTGACTTCGAGTGAAATACTATTATTTTTGCCAGGCGGAACTTTTGGGATTTGTACCACAATCCGCGGGGAAGGATTTTCAGAACGGACTCGGTTGTTGCTTACATTTTCAGGATAGAAACTGCACTGGTAGGTGTTTTCTGAATTAAATTACGCTTTGTGGGATTATTGTATCACTCAGACGGTAGATAACTGTAAACGTTACCCTAATATATCCTCTGTTGTGTGTCCATGTCAGACGATAACGAGCGAGCTGTGAAAACATTTTGATCCCGAGGCCTAGCCAGCTGACGTTAGCTGTGTTGCGCTAACATCAATCAACAACATCGCGTTCATCTGACTGGCTGCTGCTGATAGCGAGCTAGTTAGCGGCTAATGACAGCAGTATATCAACTTCCTTGACGCTGACATAGCTGTGTATCTCCCGTTCATCCATTTCTGTCTATTTGACTGCTTTATCCCAATGTAGGCAATGCGCAGGACGTCTGTTTATCATTCATTGGCGCCGCTGCATGAAGGCAATAATGTGGTTTATTGAATAGCGACGCTAGCTAGCAAATACAGCTAACTGTCCAAGCTAGTGATAGCAACCTAATGTTACGTCA
Source organism: Centroberyx gerrardi (assembly GCF_048128805.1). Taxonomy (NCBI): domain Eukaryota; kingdom Metazoa; phylum Chordata; class Actinopteri; order Beryciformes; family Berycidae; genus Centroberyx; species Centroberyx gerrardi. The sequence goes on from NC_136010.1 coordinate 5,600,604, forward strand.
TCTCATACTCAGGCTAATACAGTCGTCCAGGAAATGGCACAGTTGTCCCTCACAACACTAGCTATCGTGGCTGAATAGCAAATGTACCGTCCGAGATCATAATGTTAACAATACGAAATGCTTGTAAGGATGCAGTCTTCAAACTGGGAAGCCTACAGAGTATTCAAACAGAACACCCATGATCTCACTGCATTTCAGTTCAAGTCTGGGAAACTGGGAAGTTCTGACCTCGAAACTGGAAGGATAAACAAAGAGAGAATAATGACATCGGCAGATCCTGAACTGTGGAAATGAAACTGAGTTGCACCTTTACTGTACTCCCAGTTCAGCCCCTCACCCCAGTCCCCTCCTCAGAATGGAAACCTGCCAGTTCCCAGTTTTCATGAACACTTTCTTTCAGTCATTGAGCAAACCTGATGAAGCCTAGAGACGAACTGCAGTGTTCACACAAATCTATTTATTGTTGGTTCAAAGAAGAGACATTAAAGATATGAAAACAATGGAATGGATTTGAAGCCTTTTGGCATGTGGGAGAATACTCTCATTGTTTTATGGATTATTATCCCTGCTCTAACTAGCACTGCTTTTTGGACATCTACATCCTATCCTTCCTCTGATTGGTCGATTTCCAGTAACATTCTCTCTTCCGTCCCTAGCAGGTGGAGGGATGAGTCTCTCCCCTGTGATTGGCACAGAAGTGCCGGAAGCGGCCAACGGGGTCGCGACACCCGTGTCTTCAGAGCCCCGCAGCGAGAACGGCCCTCACGCCCCGGGCCTGCTGAAATGTGGGGGCAGCAGAGTGCCGTGTCCTGGGGACGGATCAGAGGACGGCTCCCCTGGAGAGATGGAGAACCACGTGGATCTGGAGAGGAGAGTTTATGACGGAGAGGGCCGCTTCGACACAGAGACGGAGCAGAATTCAACGTCATCCAGTTTGGACTCTGAAGTGCACGTTAAGTCATTACACGCCCCCTCCTTCCCCACTGCCACGTGCACGGGAGAAACAGAATCAGGCCCCAAAGACACAGAGCTTCCAGAGGCCTCTAACGCCGCTGAGCCCCCTGGTGCAGCTCCGCCAGGGGACTCGTCACACCACACGGACTCCAAAGACTCGTCTCGGCGAGGAAGCCCAGACGACGACAACAACAGACAGCAGACAGAAACAGAGACTGTAGAGGCTGGCAGCAGAGAGGGGGAGGGGGAGGGGGAGGGGGATGGAGAGAAGGAGAAGCAGGACGAGGAGGAGGACGAGAAGATGGAGAGAGAGCGGGGGAGGCAGTGTGCAGGAGGAAGTACAGACCTGGAGTGGACTGTAAGATGATTTTTCTGACATTTCAGCTTTATTAGATTGTGTACCGTGGAGAGTGAAGGGAATGAAGGGCGAGAGAGGATAATATTCAACAAATGTCATGAGGAGGATCTGAACCAAAGCCAATGCCAGTAAATGTTATCTCAGGCTGCGGAGCCATGAGCACCTGACTGCTCCTGATTAGAGTCTGTTAATACCAGCGTCCTCTAGTGCTGCTGTTGTAGTTTCAAAAGGCTTATTCATTTGTCTGAGGTAATGTTTAAATTTAAACCCTGGCCCCTTTCTCCTAATACTGACTTGAAAACAGAGATTACATAGGATCTTTTTATGATTCTGCATTATCTGGCTACCTACGTTAGGGCTGGCCGGTATACCAAAACCGGCACTCTCTCACCAACCAAATTTTGTACATGCCGGTATGTTCGGTAAATACATCTGTCAACTAGCCAACTTTGCATAAACGGTTTCATTTGTGTTGCTTCAGTTAAACTGAGTCGCGCTTCAAAGTAGCATAGCTAGTGTATAGACCAGAAGCAAAGTGGGTTTACCTTCAAAATACAAGCACAGCGCATAATCAGCTGTGTCAAGCCAGCTAGAGAAGGATAGAATGTAAGGTGGGTTTACCTTCAAAATAAAAGCATACTTTTTATGTTTATGACGTTAATGGTGAATGTTGTATTTCTGCACTGCGGTCGGGAAAAATAAACAAATTATTCATTTATCGTTATCAAGGTAAATGTGACAGGATATAGTGATATAAATCTCAGGCGATATCGTCCAGCCCTACCTACATGTGTACATGAAAAACATCTCTCCCCAAGCTAGAAACAAGAGAGCCAAGACTCTAATCAATGCTGTTATGAAGTAGCATTTCCTGGAACCGGCCGTTTTCTCTGGATTTGTCACTGTGATTGAATGAGCAGTAAACACTCCTCTCCTCTCCTCTCTTATTCTCTTCAACTCTCCTATCCTCCCCTTTCCTCCCCTCTCCTCTCCTCCTGTCTCCTCTCCTCTCCTCCTGTCTCTTCTCCTGTCCTCTCTTCTCTGTTTTAGTATTCACGGCACTACTCTTCCTCGGCCCCTGGCCCCAGCACCGCCTCGTCTTCCTCTCCTCCACCTCCTCTCCTTCCTTCAGACAGCAGCCCCTGCCCTCCCCATGTCATGGCCCAGGTCCGGGTCCGCAACGTGCCCGAGAGAGACCGCATCGTCCGGGGCATGCAGGACAGCAAGAGCCTGGATGAGATCAGCCAAGCGTGTGGAGGTAGATTTATATTTGTACTGCTGATTTTAGGAGGAGATCAGCAGCAGCCCACCAGCCAAACGCTGGTAAATGTTGGCTGTGGCTGTTTGTTTTTCCAGCCACTTTGGAAGGTTAGCAACCATCATTTGGAGATCCTGTCCTGTTCTAAAACTTGTTGGCTCATAAAACAGTGGAAGTAGCTGGTGAATTTTGAAATGTACCATGCACTGTGACCACTGGACAAAAAAGTGTGTTCCCCGCCGTTTACCTCACCCTTCTCCTTCTCTTCCTAAACGGACAAATGCACAAAGAGACACTTGGGGAAAGTGAGAAAGTGATGAAAACTAATGGAAAAAAGTAATGGCATATAAGGAGGCTGTCATATGTAAACACGTGGTCCATTGCCCGCTGCATTTTACGACAGCATTTGGCTGATGTTTGCGTATTCTCAACAGGTGGTTTGGGGGCCCGGGGAGGGGGCAGAGGGGGCCAGTCAGAGGGACGGAGGGCCACAATCTCCTCGGCTCTGGAGCTGGAGGGGACGGTCAGCCATGATGGAGACCTGACCCACTTCATCACCAAGAACCTGGAGCAGAAGATCAAGATGAGCTCCAAGCCCAGTCTGGACTGCAGCGACTGTGAGTGTGAGGTTGAAGCAGATTAACTTTCATTTAAACAATTTAAGTGGATTTTCTTTAAAGTCCAGAAACTGAAAATCTTCATATATCCTATCTTGAATGAAATGATTGAGAAGTAATGCTTTAGCCAATGAGTAGAATTTTCACTTAACATTTTAAAGTGAACATGAATTGACCCCGATCCTTATGTGGAGAGGGTTTTGTCTGCTTGTATGCGTGTGCGTATGTGTGTGTCCTTGTATTTGTGTGTGTATGTGTGTGTGTGTGTGTGTGTGTGCAGTGGGAAGTAGGTTTGTGTTTGTGTGAGCAAGTCTGTGTTTATATCTTGGTTTTTTATCTGGTGTGGTGGAGTGTTTGAGTGTGTGGGAGGAGAAGAGTGCTTGTGTTTTTGTGTGTTTCCATTTGTCTATGTCAGTTTTGTTGGTTTCCTTATATTTTGCACTGAAGTTGTGTGCATCTAAATGTGATGCAAGGTGTGTAAACATAATGTAGGAAACATGGTAGCTTACATGGCTCTACGTTATATTACAGCTGGCATTTGAGGGTCAGAAGGCACTAACATGGGGAATGATTCCATTTTCCTCAGCTGAAACAGATGCCAGAGGTGCCATTTCAGGAGGTTAATTATATTTTTATGGGCATTGGTGCTGAAACTGCAGAGCAGAGCTTCTGATTTCCAGTCATATCCATAGCTAGGTTTCCCCTGCAGAGACTAGCAGGCCTAGTCTGGCTGTACTCATCATTAATGCATGGCTTTGTCATATCCAAACCATTAAGAACGGACTGAGAATCAATGCTCTATCTTTAGCAAATGAATTGTTTTCATTTTGAATTGATTGAAGGGAACGTGGATCGACCCTGGCCTTGCAGTGTTATCAGCGTTTGAAGTTATCACTGGTCTGGACAAGACCTACTTATTTTATTTTATTAAGTCAACCGTTTCATTACCGTTCACCGTTACTTTAATGGATTTTACTTTACCTGACTATGCAGCACATTGTCTATGCAGCACATTATCCAAGTCAAGTTTATCATTTAGCGATTGGTTTATCGTCTTTTCTTGGTCTCCTGGTTGATCAGATTCAGGAAAGATGACTCTGAGAGGCAAACTCAAGAAACTCTGTGAGACAAGAGAGGCTGAAGGGAAGAAGCTCTGTACTCTGGCAGAAAGATTTCCCACTGTCTATAATTGCATTTATTGGCCAAGTGTTGAAATTATTGGAAATCTATTATTGCAAAACTCATATCTGCATTACAATCAGTAATACTGTCAGTAAGAAAGATAAAGTTTTTACCCCAAAATGAGCTTTTTAAATGAAATGAAACTTTAATTATCCCCATGGGGAAATTGGGTCACTCTGTCTAGGATATAAATGGGAATAGTGCAAAAAAGGGGGGAGGTACTAAACATAATGCAACCAACAATTTCAGCACTACAACATATTAAGTAAAAATATACAAATAAAAAAAAAAATATCAGCAAAAATATGAAATTATAGCATAAATGCAGGGTGTGGAAAGTGGCACCAGTAGAATATACTAGGACAAAGTAATTGAGTGGAAAATTTGGAAAAAAAAAACATGTATAATGTGAAAAATATGAGAATAAATCCAGTATGAAATAAGTAAAAAGATGGTTGCTTTCAAAGTAAGTGGTTTACAGCAAGATTTTAATTTATCTAAGTAAATAGAATATCTGTGTTGCCACTGCAACGATAACTATAAAAACATCCAAAACGATAACTATATTTTTAGTTCGATCTCAGAGTGGTTGTTTTTTTGGGATGCAGAGACGATGAAACTTTTCAACCAATCAAATTCAAGTTCTAAGAAAGAAGGGGGCGGCGATATTGTAGTGTGAATGCTTGAGCAACAATGAATCTTTATAGTTTATATTTATCTTTATAGTTAATGTTCTTGATGTGAATGGGACTTTACTCACTGCAAATCCCTCTGGATAAGAGTGTCATCTAAATGCCTAAAATGAAAAATAAATGTAGAACGACACTAAATACGCTTTTGTCCCGGCTCCTCGTTGATGAAATTAGACTCGGACCGTGTTTTGACGAGACAACAAGAGTCTCTGCTGCAACCTGACAGAAAGAATAGCTGCCACTGTTTTTCATCTGAAGAGATCGTTTCCAAAATGTTATACATAAGCTGCCGTTTTGGAAATGAAATCATGTCTTGAAGTTCAACAGGTTGGCCTGGTAGTTGCAGAAACTGTCCGGTAAAAGGATGGCCACAGGTTTGATCCCCCCCAACATCCAGTGTGTCCTTTAATAGCCATATATCCTGTCAAATCGTCCTAGAGCAAGACACTGAACCACTACCCTTCACTCTGGATTAGAGCGTCAGCTAAAATGTCTAGTAAATTTAAACACAGGAACACAGTCAGTGTGCTTTGTCGTGGCTCCTTCCCTCTACCTGCTGAATAAATGAGGCCCGATGACTCAGAGACTCTATTTAGACTAGAGTGACAGAAAACAGACGTTCTGCTGGAGTCTGACAGGAATCATTTTCCACAGATGGAAACTATTTTTTGTCCACCAGTGTTTTGTGTATTCCAAAACAAACCAATGACTGTCTGTATCCAAGGACTCGACCAAGGACTTGAGCTACTGCTGTTGTTTTTTAAGAAAGTACCAGAATTTGTTTTGATGCTGCCAGTCGTTTTGTAAGTGTAGGTGTCAGCATTTTTCAAATGGGGATAATTCTTTAATCTGTGTATGTGTGTGTGTGTGTTTCTGTCTCTTTCTCACTTTTCTTCTCTTTCCCCACCTCACTTTCTGTGTGTGTCCTTGTCAGTGTTTGTCAGTCACTTTCAACTTGTGTGTGTGTGCATGTGTGTATCTGTCTCCATCTATGTTGTGTATTCTGTGTCATTCTATATATGTGTCTATGTTGTGTAAGTTGCTGTGTGTTGCTCTGTGTATACGTGCATATCTATCTAATGTCATAGTGTGTGTGTGTGTGTGTTTCTTATCAGCGGACTGTTCAGGTCCCATCCACCGGAGCCGGGGGTCGTCACGGCGACCGGCAGATATCCCGCCCATCGATCCCGCCGTCCTAGTTGACCTCCAGAGACACACCCAGGAAGTTGCACACAGTGTGGAGATGATGATGCGCAGCCTCAACGGAACCATCCAGAACGTGAGTTATGGGAATGTAGACATATTGTGTGCCCCCCCCCCCCCCCCCCCCCCCCCCGACCCCCCCACCCCCCACCCCCCTCCCACACACACACACACACACACATACACAGTGAATTGAGAATAGTGTGCAACAGGCAGTCTATTTCTTGGAAGGAGCTATTTTTTTCTTAACATTTTGCACATTCAGGGAAGATTATCATCATCATTTATACTGGAGGAATTTAATCCTTTGTAATCCTTGTTTTTTCCATTTAATGAATATCAGATTATTCTGATAATGATTTTTGAACTAATTGATAAAATGACCCGGTTTGTGCTGCATATTCTATTGCCTTTATCCCTTCATAGCTACTTGTGTATTTTGATTAAGTAAATGCACACACACACACACACACACACACACACACCGACACCCAACACAGCTATCTCTTACTGTCACTCACAATATCCTCTTTCATGCTCGCTCTCACACACACACACACGTTTCTCACCCTTATTTTTTCTGTTTCTGTCTGCATATCTAAATAACCTCTCTCTCTCTCTGTCCCTCTCTCTCTCTCTGTCCCTCTCTCTCTCTCTCTCTGTCCCTCTCTCTCTCTCTCTCTGTCTCTCTCTCTCTCTCTCTCTCTCTCTCTCTCTCTCTCTCTCTCTCTCTCTCTCTCCCTCCAGATGACGGCTCTGAGTGTCGGCTACATCCAGACCTACAGAGACTCGGTGGACAGCCTGGGAGAGTCTGTGGACATGAGCATAAAGGTGACAGAGTGTGTGTGTGTGTTGGGTCACTTTGCAGGAATATACCAGAATGTTTTTTCTAAGTTTTTTCACATATTTATTGCATTTGCAGCAAGCCAACCTGTAGTGGAAACCAGACTCAGTCATGGAAAAAGTCACATTTTATATTATGTTTGCAGACTGACTTTAACAGGAATCCTGTTAAAGTCCTTTTTCATGTGCCGTTTCCATTATTTTGTCTACTTCCATATTTACAAATGTATAGGCCATTAACTCTGGGTTTTCCCTCAGTAGCCTCCTAATTGTTGCTTATAGCAGTCAGTGAGGAAGTTGTTGCACATGAATTGGGCTTTTTGTATGCTTTGCTCAGTATGGGGCTTATAAGGTGCTAGCATCACAAGAATACTTATTCTCCCTTAATTAGCCTTTCTGAATTACTTTAATTCATATGAAACATTTCTATTGGTTTACACACTAACACAAGATATTGGTTTCCTACCCAAAATTGTACAGGAAATGCATACTAAGAGCCCAATTCATGTGCAACAACTTCCTTACTGACTGCTGTAAGCACTAATTAGGAGGTTAATGAGGGAAAACCCATAGTTAATGGGCTATACTTGAATACAATAGTGCAGAATAAGTGGTTTGAACCAATACACTACTAATATGCATGTTAAAATAAGCAATTCATTAATAGTTAATATGCGTTCCCCTAATCTAAAGTGTTACCTCTACTTCTGCAGGGAATGTACACACTGATGGCTCGCTGTGAGGAGCTGGATCGCTCCATGCAGCCCATACACACCCTGGCTGCACAGATCCGCGACATCAAACGCACCCTGGACGCCCTGGAAGCTATCTGCAAGTAACCCACCCCACCTGTGTGGAACTAATACACATCCCAGCTGCAAAGATCCAACATCAAGCGCATCCTGAACACCCTGGAGGCTATGTACAAGTAACCCCACCCCTCCGCAGGTATCACACACACAAGGCAGCAGAGATTAAGCGCACACCCTTGGATTCCTGGAGTCATTGCTACTAATCATGCTGGATGATTTGGCGCTCGAAATCCCTCCCCGTCTTCATCTAGCCAGCCAATAACGTTTGAGGATGACCGTATTTGTGTTGTAAGATCTTACATGAGTGGCGCTTGATTTCTTATTGGGGCTGACCTTTCAAACCAAACACCCCACTTGTTCTAATGGAGTTGTCCTGCAACAAATTCACTTTTTTGGAGACACTTTGTCAAGTGCCCTGAACACACACACACACACACACACACACACACACACACACACAGATTGTTGAAGTTGCGCAGCTAGATGCCCCCTTTTCCCAGTTTACAGACTAAGGAGACTGCTGAGAGACTGTGTGTTGTTCTCCGTCCAGCCCACTTGGTTCAGATTGCACTAACCTGTCCTCCCCACATGGGGGCGATGTTTCTCTCTCTGTCTGCGGAGAGGCCTGTAGGAACTGCTCAGAAGACGATGACTTTTGCACAGGAACAGAAAGTCTGTTTTTTTTTTAACCTTATGCAACCAAGATCTGATTCTTTCATTGCAGGCTAAACGAGGGGAGGGGAGCATCATGTCTGTCTTTGTTTACTTTTATTTATGTTTTCTGAGCATGTGCTTTTCCAACAACACCCTGCTTCACACTCAAACCGTTCCACACACTCAAAACTGGGAACTGACCAGTACAACCAAAATTTTCTACTGTTGGCCAGTGAACAGCCCCAAGAGGCATTTAAAGGCAACTCGATGGTAGTTGCTGAGGGAGGGGAGAGTGTTACTCTGCTACTCAGATTCTCTCAGACTGTCTGGAGGTTTCAAACTGGCAACCTTTTCCAGTCACAGGCTTGCTTCTCGAACCTTTAGGCTACCACCAGCCATGTGTTCACATTTCCTGCCTCTGTGTAAATGCAACCCATGTTGTTGTTGTCAAAAACATCTGGAGAAAATACCTTATGTAGCCTATTCAATGGCTTTAAATATTTGAAAAGCTTCAGATGCTTATGGTTTTGACTTTTTCCAGACTATTAAATGGCAACAAAGTGGAAATACTACATGCAAGGCGGATAAATCAAGCCCACCTGAAGATTTTCGTCAACTGTCGGAAGCCATCTCAAATGCATATACATTACCAGGCATGTAAGTAGCTAACAGACTGGTTAGGGTGTCACTGATGTGGTTGGTTTCAGTTCAGTTTTAATTCAGCCAATTCACAGAGTGATTGAAGAGTTTTATTCCAAAACACTTTATATCCATTTTTGGAAAATATATCAATACTGGAATCTCAATATTGAATAGCTCTAAAATGTAGAGGTTCCATCCTCTAAAAAGTGTTAGCATTTTGTCAGCCAAGGATTTAAGTTAGCTGCTAATCTTCAAAAGCACCTGAAGTTGTTTTTATTTTTCTGCTACTACTCATTTTTTAACTGTAGGTGTCATTTTTGTGAAATGGCTGGATATCTGCTTTTGGAGCAAAACTCTTCATTTATTTTGAATCTGCCTGTAAATGAAATGATCAGTTTAGGCTTGCTTCTAATTTTACTGAATTGAAGCTGAATTAACCCCAAACCCTGCTGTTATGAACATGCGCTGTGTGAACGACTGCCACAGTTACAGAGAAGCTACACCGACAACAATGCGTTGTCTCCAATGGTTGCATGAAGTCTGACCGACGACACACCAAACCGCCGTTAAGAAGGCCGCGCAACATGGCGGCCCCGGTTTCTTCTTTCAACAGTGGAAAAGATGGGACACGGAGAATTGAATCTGGGCAAATAACCATGGACGCGCCCGGGACACTGCCTTTGGATGTGGACTAATGTGGATCGCATATCAGGTGCAATTGACTTGGAAGTGAGTATTTATTAATTTACTCGATGGCGAGCGTCCGATGGCAGCGCCAGACGCTCAGCGACTGCGGCGTAGCTTGGCCGTTACATACCAACCAAAAGCCATTCGCTCTCATGGAGCATTATACTGTATTTAATGAGGAGACTGTGGTACTTTTGTCATTGCACTGGTGGACAGCTTTGTAGTAGATCATAGTACGTGTACTAGATTTTAGTACTATTACTCGTACGTGTAGCTATTACTGAAGGGTTGGCAATATGTGTGTGTATTTTGGCTTGGCGCCCATAATTTGGACACTTCGAACTTCGGCTGAAAGTCCAACACTCTGAACCCCCAGTCTGAGGTTTCTGCAAACAAACTACTGAAGGTTGAAGCTGAAAAAGTTGAATTCCCCCCAGCCATGGATTTGGACATTTCATCTACTAGAGCAATACAGCAGACAGTCAGTACACATTTAACATTTTTTGGCTGCAATGTTGATGCTTGTGAAACCTGCAAGAAAATGCTCATTCTTTGAACGTCAGCTTAAGTTTTGGAAGTGGATCTTGGAGCTTTGGCGGCATTATGAATCTGCAATGTCCAAACTCTCTTTACATAAGGCTCTGCACATATGTTGTTGTCCAAACTATGGGAAAAAAACATAATTTTATTGGTGTCAGAAAGACTGCATTCAGTGTAAAATCCATTCTGTCTTTTAATAACTCTCCTTCATCTCACTAGCAAAAGTCTATGCCGGCTGTCAGGGAAATTAAATTGAAAGAGAAACGGGGGAAGGTTGCCCATGAGGCATCATTTAAGAAACCAATGTTAAAGGATGCCTTGGGTCCTAAAACAGGGATAGGTCTTCACATGCCAAGCAAACTAATTTATGTAATAAGCCCGGGTCCTCTTGGTGATACTGAAATTAACTTGTCCAGGGCTGAAAACGTTCAAGTACCCCTGCTGGAGACCAACTCAACCTACATTATACTAAACTCCTGCAAAACAAGGAAGTGTCCAGAGACTGGCTGGGGGGGGTTTAGAAGGTTTTTGGTGGTGAGGAAGCATGCTTGACATGGGAGATAAGAGAGGAAATGGCATCTTCTCATTCATAATATATATAAATATATGATTCATTTTCTGTTGTACAATCAGATGCACCTGTGTACATACGATCTCTTTCTGTAACTAAAAATGATTTAGCTACCCTTCGTCTTGAGTGTATATTTTAATGAAAAATAACACAAATAAATTTACATGAGCTGCAAAAGAAGAGGTTTCAGTCTGTTTTTACAGTGATTGCCTCGAGACTTTTTTGTTTGCGTAAGACTTGGAAGCATTCAAGGGGTTGGAGGGGGGAAAAAAGCAGATTTAAAAAACATTGAGTTAAAAAAAATCTTGCTGCAGCTACATGAAATACACACAGTTGTCTAATCTTTTGGATGAACAGATACTGCATTTAAAACAGGCATTTTAATCACATTTAATCTCTTTGTGAGAGCCTTGATTATACACTGGTGTGACCAGTGTTGGACTGTCCAGTTTGTTAAGCGCTCAGGCAGAGGACACTAGTGAGCTGAGTAGTAGGTACTAGGGTTCGACTGATAGGGGTTTTGAAGGCCAATAGCAATGTTTTTGTATTGAAGCTGCCGATATGTAGCCAAGATTTTACTATTTTCATGCAAAAAAAAATCCAAAAATGACAAGTACCTCCAAAGCTGTATTCTTGGCAGGATGTGAAAGCCTCTGAAACTGCATTTTAGACCATGCGATAGTAAAACTCTCAATTGAAACTCTTGAACTCTGAACTCTTTAAGGCAGGGTGACCCACTGCACCTACCCAATGGTAGGGGAAACTCCTGGATACATCAGGCCTTTGAATGAAGAAGTGATTTACAGAAAATGTTACAGAAAAGTTGATAAATATGCAAAGAAAAGAAAATCTCATTGCTGTTTGACTGGCTGATACTCGATATGATAATAATAATATTGGCCCGACCAACCTGATCTCACACAAATACATGAAATGAACACGACTTGTTTAACACCAAATTACGTGTTGGTGACACGTAAAGTGTTAAAATTCTGTTTTCCCTGCATGAAATGGTTACGTGAAATAGGCACGACTATAAACAGGAAGTAGAGTCACATTGAAATAGCTCAGTGGAAAGTAAGGGTGTTGTTGTCGGGTGGTAGATGGGCGAATGAGTTTGCCTTCAATGCTGGTGGCCAGAATTCAATTCCCAGCTTCTACAAAGGAAATTTCTACCGTAAGTGAAATTAAAATTTTTTGAGAAAGGTTTTCTTATTGAACCATGTCCAAAGCCTTTCCCTAGCCTTAACCAAGTTGTTTTAGTTGCCTAAACTTAACCGTTAGCCAACCTTTAGCTGAAAATGCTGTGTCCAATTGTTGCTGTTGCTACAGCATCCAATTTGTGTTATTGTAACAGAATTCAATTCATGGTGGAGGAATGTAATTTTCACATAATTCGTGTCCACAGCACATAAATCGCATTTCAGAGTTCGTGCTCATTTCACAACTTTTTATGAGGTCATGTTGGGCCCGAAATATCAGCACACCAATATATCGGTCTAACCCTAGTTTGTAGTATGGTCTTCTTCACTCTCGTACCATGGTAGAGCTCACACTTAAAGGGTCTAAGCAGAGAGCGTTAGCCAGCAGCAACAGAACCAGCATCATTATCGGAGCACTGAGAAGCGTTCGTACCGTGGTCCTTTGGTACTTCCAGTGAAAGCCTTGGCCTTCCCATGCTAGGCGGACTTCCTTCTCCTAACCTTTTTACTGAGACTCTATTGATCCCCCAAAGGAGAAATCTGTCTTCATGGAGCCGGCAGGGACTCTGTGTCTTGCTCAAGGACACTTCAGTAAAGTGGATGCGTGCTGTCATGGGGGTTTAACCCAGGCCTTCCGGTTGAAGGACGGTCTCTCTAATCGCTACCCATGGTTCACTCTTTAAGGGTCCAGGCACAGGCCTCCTGCCACCAGCAGCAGCACAGTCAGGATCGGGGAACTCAGTGGATTCGTCCCGTGGTCCGTAGGTACTTCCAGTGAAGGCTTTGGACCTGCTCTGCCAGGCGAGCTGCTTCCCCCTAACTCAGCCACAGAGGCACTCTTTGTTGTAGAAGCTGCTGTCGAAGCTGTTGTAGGCTCCACCGCATCCCCGGTCTCTCCTGCTCCTGATTCCCCAACGGAGGCTCCGTCTTTGGGGGTCTGCTGGTCGGAGACGGCCCCGTCTGAAGTCTTGAACCACTGGCACTGGAAGTCTTTCTTCCAGATCTCAGCTGGGTCTGGTTCAGCAGGTTTGGCAGCTGAGTCCGGCTGATCCGTGGCTTTTGGTGCCTCTGCCTGAGAAAGGAAATGGCAAATAATTTTGCTAATAGCGAACAATGTTGCCTTAATCTTCACAGAAACCATTAAGAGTCTTATAAGTTGATCTGAAAACTGAAGATTAAATATCACTTAATGGTAATGCGCAAAGCTTTAATATATTTCATTGAAATGTATGTTCATCAATTTTTAATAAGGAGAAAACATTGAAATGCCTTGTTTGAAATCAATACAAGCTGTATATTCACTCTGGATAAGAGCGTCGGCTAAATGGCTTAAATGCAAATGTAGATTTTGTTTCACAATGCACTGTAATTACAACAATGCATATTGTGTTATACTTTTTATGACATCTATATGATAGTAAAGCCCCATCCTGTGATCTCATCAACCCATCCAAATGTCTAAGTTCATCTGAAATAATCTCATCTCATAAAATGTATGTTCCTAGAGATATTTGAGGCAGATATTTGAGGCATAGGATCAAATCCCACAAGATCTTTCTCTCTTCTGCCTCAACTACTGTTTTCATCCCTACTTTCCTACAGTATAAATAAATAATACAATACTAAAGGTGATTGGAATCTCTACTATTGTTTTTTAAAGTGATGTATGATTGTCTTTAGCAATCCAGATTCAAAATCAGTTGTTCTGTTTCCGATGGGTTCTCTACATTTGAGGAGTTGAAGAGTCCCACTAAGTTTACATTAGCCTTGATCCAGGATGAGACGAACATTTTCAAGCTATTATTATTATTTTTATTACTATTATTGGATCCCCAGATGCAAAAAAAAAGAAAATTGTAGGCATTTCAGATATCGCTCTGTTACCTTCTCTGTGACTTTCTCCACCGGTTCAGATGGGGGCGGGAGGTGGAGGTAGGCGGAGCTCTCCGAGTTTTGACGGACACATCGGCCCCGCCCCTGGCACAGGGAGGCCGAGCAGAGACGAGTTGCCGTGGTTACGTTGATGGAGTAGGGCCCCAGGACCTGACGGACAAACTCTGCCAGATCTGAACACTCTCTCTGGCAAATGGAGAAGCAGACACCGTGTTATGGGTTGATAGATAGAAACCGTGTAAAAGGATGCACTATGTTTCCTTTATCAAATAAATCGGGACCAAGTTTTTTCTTGGACGTTTACGTAAATTGCAATTTTCTTGTTTAACAGGCTAATTAATGGGTTGATGGACTTTACTGTGTGTTTATACAAAATTGTGTACCTCAGTCTTTGTCTCGCCTCTCTCCCAGATGACAACTCCTGCTGTTCCCGTGGCAGCACTCTCTCCTATGGTGTTGACAAGGTCTGCCTGGAGAAACAATATACAAACACTCTCTAAAACTGTCCAACATCTTAGATCAGTGATTTATTTTTCCTTTGTTTATCCAGGGAAGCATTGCTGAGCTTGCAAGCTGTTTTTCCTGCTTCAGATTTATGCAGTTACACTTAGTGACACTCACACCTGGAAGCTGCAGTACAAGCATAGTTTCTGTTTTGGACACTGAGCAACTCCTATAGAGTTGGAGGTTAAGTGCCTTGCTCAAGGGCTTCTAGTCGGAAGTTGTTTAGGGAGAGGAGAGAGGAACTCGTTCACTTTCCACGCACACATTTTTCCAGCGACTCAAGGGATTTGAACTGCCGATGTTCCAATAACAACGCCGTTCTCTAACCTTTAAAGGTGCTACCCATAGCATTTTTAAACATCAATATATCATTGTTAAATTAATTGTGATACCATGGTATAATTACCGTAAACAAATGAGACTATGGTCAAGACAATTAGTAGCCTCTATCTCATGCCAGTGATATTGTTACTGCTAGTATTTTGTCAAAATTAAGACCACATTTCCCATAAATCCCTTTGCTTCCCGTAGCAAAGATGATTTTTGCATCTTCAACAGGTTTCCTCTTGCTTGGATAAACATGTCGGAAGTGATTTTTCCTTCAGCCTTTCACCATCTGTCATTGCGAGAACCTCTGAAAGCTTTAGCTCCGTTTGCTCTGGAAGAACAGAACCTCTTCCTGTTTTGTGCCATAAAGCGATCCAGCAGATTTCCCTCCAGATCCGACCCGGTGGCACAAAATAAAAATATCTGGTTCTGATATATTTCCACAACGTCTTTGATCCTGTTCAGCATTTCTGAGCTGAAATCCACGTGGAGCGCACCTAGGTGGAATATTGACGTTAATATATCTCACCTGTGACAGAAAAGTATTGGTGGAGGCGTACACGCTCTTGACCAATGGGAATACAGGTAGATCGTACGCCGTCTCAGCCAGAGATGCCACTCTCAGTGCTTCTCTGATTTGATTGGACAAATACAGCCTGGCCCCAGAGGTCCCGCCCTACAGAGAGAGTGACACATTGTACAAGTTGTTACATACTGACCAGGTGCAACACAATTATTTATTACTCGAATTACACCAATACTTGATTTGGTTTACAGGGAAGGAATGTGAGAGCTTGAACCTGAGTGTCCAGAGTGATACGGCAACGGCCTTGAACATTTTATATATTATGGTCGGGAGGAAAGGAGTGCAGTAAAGTGAAATGGTAGAGTGTAGTAAAGCACACACTGCAGTTGTTGATAAAAAAGCTCAGTAAACTGTGAACTGGAGGCAAACAAACACCAATATGAACACAAATCAATTATATTTCCGTAAAAGAATTATTCAACCCTTTTTCATATAACTTACGTCAAGTTTGATGCTACTTTTTTTTTATAGATATGTTTATTGACTTTTCGTTTAACACTTTACAGAACACACAGTGCATGTTACAAGCAAAAATGTGTATATAAACATAAATAGGACAAAATAAAATAAGAATTAAACAAAATTGATTGACATGAAACCCAAAACTCAGCTCAGCACATATATATTTATGATGCTACTTTTTTGCAGGTACAGTTACCAAACGTATAATTTAAGGAGTCACATATGGTAAAATAGTACATTAATTAAGGTTGCGTCTTGTCAACTTATCCTCTATACAAATGCTCTGGTCGATTTTGCAGAAATGTTTTCATCCATATATTAGAGAAAAGGTTTCTACGATATGTGCTGTGAATTTGCATCATAAACTTGTCAGATGCTGGTGTGAACTGGCTGTGACAATGACAAGATTGGCAACTTTTTCTCAACCTTACTGATAAACCAACTTTGGCGTTTTTCATTTCACTGGAGTTTTAGTGTTGCGCTGAAGCGAAACTGTGAAAGATTGATCGGTTCGGATTTGATGCAGTTGGGAGTTTCCTTCCTGCGGTCCTGCGGATGTTGTACAGTACACGTCCCGGGGGGGAAACACCTTTGTGCTCGAGTGAGATATTACTTACTGTAACTTTTTCTGACATGTTCTCTCTCAACTTAAGGGACTCTGGATTTTTTGTTCCTGCGTAAAAATCCATCCTGTTTATGAAACAAACAGTTTACTTTTCAGTGTATTCCTTTAGAGGCTTGTCTTATCACTAAGTTTGACACGCTCCACATCCAGATCAGTCTCTATAGGTTTAGGTTTAGTTTATTTGCGCAAACAAATGACAAAAAAAAAGAAAAAGAGGCAACCTGTGCAAGTGAGACAAAGAAACCCCAGAGGCTTATAAAAATGTCTCACAACAAAACAAAAATGGGAAAAGAAGCAAGACGATAAAAAGGGACACGGGGGAATTAGACATAGAAACAAAAGTAGCATCAAACAGGAGAATGGTACAAAAACAGCAAAGTACATAAATAATAATAAGGGAAATAAAATAGATACAGTCAAGGCCAGAGTGTGGTAGTGAGGTGTGTGTGTGTGTGTGTGTGTGTGTCTCTAAGCATCCCCACCTGCAGCTTCTCCAGCGTGAGGAGGGGGTAGAGGGCGGAGCATTGTTTCCATAGCCACAGCAGCTCGTCGTTAAGCGCCATCTCCGCCGCAGGACAGCGGCCCGTGTAATTGGCCAACAGGGTTTGGGCGGGGTCGCCGTTGTAGCAGCTGGGGTAAGGCGAGACGCCCCATAATGCTTTGGGCCTCAACCTGCTGACCTCCCGGAGAGTCTCCATCATTATGGACTGGGCTGCTGACTCGAAGTCCACCTGTGATGACATCAGTACATCGCTGTTTGTTCAGTTCCTACAGGAATTTGTGATTTTCTTAAAGCAAATTGCACCAATCCCCACAATATTTGCGAGAACTTGCAATTTTGCAAAATTACTGAAAAACTTCTGCATGAAATGGCCAAATCACCACACTTTTTACATAAAATGGTCCAATCAAACCACGCATCAACAAACTATATGTACCTTGGTCTTCTTCTACTAATTTTTATACGACTTAGCAGTGGAGCTTTTGAGAGGGAGGAGATGGAGGAGAAATCAGAGGACAGTGAGTTGGAGTTTTATAATCTGTAGTTTCACCTCTTCAGGTGTAAGAAGTTGTGTGCAGCTTTTTCTCATTTAACCATTTAACCTCCTAGTTTCCATTTATCAACAGCCTTTCATTTGCATACTGTTTTTCAGAAGAACACACACAGTCTACCTCAAACGTAATTGGGCGCTTTTTAATTAAACTATACAGTTTTATGTTCATGAAACATTTTCAAATGTTTATGAATACTTCATGATGGGAAGTAGTCATAAAAATCCCATTTTTGGTCTCTCTTTGGAGAAACTTTAGTGCCATCTTTTCCTTAAGATGCATTTCTTTTTCGATAGCACAAAAGCATTTTCGTTGCAATAATCACAGACAAACTGAAATCCTGGAGGGACTTTTATTTCTTATTTTGATCCCTGTTAGCTTATGTTATGTAGTGGCTAGTAATCTTCCCGAGGCCCAAAATATCAGTGGGTTAAAAGATAGAAATTTAAGGATAATAATTGCTTTTATTTCTTATGTTGAAACGGTTCTTTGGCCTGAGAGCAGTCTGGTGGAACAGCAGCAGAGTTTAACCACTCAGTAATAACTGACAGAGTCAAAGGGGCAGAAGCGATGTGCTTTGAATTTTGGGTGAAATCAGCCTCATTTAGCACAAAACAAAGTGTTTGAGTTGATGCAAAGTAATTAGAATATGAATAATGTAACATGCTGCCCATTTGATTCCCTTCTCTCTCCTACTTTAGCATTTTTTTCTTCCCTTGCCTCCTCCCTCGTTCCCTCCCTGTGATCACTTCTCTCCCTCCTTTTGTCCTCCTTTCTGACTTTCTTTCACTCCTCCATTTCCTTCCACTCTTCCCTCTAATCCAATCCCCTCTTTTTTATTCATTTATCCTTTTCCCCTCTTCTCCTCCACTTTCCTCTTCCTCCTCGCTCATGACAGCTTCTACCACTTTATTTTCCTCCCTTCTTACCCTTTCTCTTTCCCCTCGCTCTTCCCTCTCCCTTTGCTCTCTTCCTGCTCTCCCCTCCCTCCTCACCTGTGACCACTTCTCCACCTCTTCGGGGGTCCAGTCGGGAAAGAAAGCCCTCAGCAAGGCCCTCGACGCCTGCAGATACGCCGTCTGCTTCTCTCTGTTCCTCGACCACTGGGGGGCCCACTCTGTCCAGCGCAGCACCCCCAGCCCCAGGTACCTCGGGGCGGGTAGCGCCGCCACCAAGTCCTCCCCGGCCTTCTGGAGGTGGTTCTCCAGCCGCGTGTGCTGCGGCAGCCCTCCGTTGACCCACGTGCCTTGGCCTACGAAATACGGGTAGTTCCCCAGCGTGTCCTCGTAAAAAACGGCGACGCGGCCTTCCCGTTCCATCCCGAAAGATCCGGGATCGGGCCGACCGGAGCAGGAGGAATCGGAGATGCCCCAGAAGATGATGAAAGGTTGTCCGGAGAGGAGAGGGGCGCGGGCGGGCTGCGGGGGGGCGGCCAGGCCCGGGGCAGGGGAGGTGGAGAGCAGGAGGAGGAGGAGGAGAAGGAGAAGTTGAAGGATGGTTGATGTAAAAGTTCTGGACGATGTGTGAGTCCTGAGAGCGTAAGACTTGGGTTCTGGTCCGGGCTTCGGTTCTGGACTCGACTGTGGCTCGGTCCACGCCATCGGAGCGGCCGCCTCTCTGTCTCTCACTCCTTCAGGCCCTCACAGCCAATCATGTTCCTGGAAAACACACAGCAACATCTGTCAGCATGTGTGGAATACGGTCACTCACGGAAATCTTCATTAAGCACTAAAGTTTGTTGTATCAGGAATAAGCATTTAACATAATCAAAGCATTTTAGATGATCTGAAATACTATTTAATACGAATACAAACAGTAACGCCACGATCAGTAACAACAACTGTATACTACAGATACAACAACTTTTAAGTCCCACTTTTTTTGCTTGCCTGACTGCTGCTCCACCCACACGAGGAATAGTTTGGATTCCCCTAATACTGGCTTCCTTCTACTTTCCTTTTATTGAGTTGCAGTCTGTTTTGTCAAATCCACATCTCAGTTATTTCAAGGCTTAAAATCCTTCTTTAAAGTCTTTTCTCAGCTTTATCTCGCCTACAAGTGGGCTGAGTCCAATCAATAAGATTTCGCCTGGATTCGGTCAATCAATTTCATGGAAAGAGCCGCTGTTGCTATTATTTTGTACGCTCACTGTAATGTGGGAGAGATGCAGGGTGGAGGCACTCATACAATGGTTCCCACTCTACATGTTACATGCATACATATTCAATACAACAGGTAGTTTCAGCCAAGCAATCTGATTGGTCAGAGATGCATTCCAACGTGATAATTCCCGTGAGGCTTATTAGTTGCTGTGTTGCTACGTTTTCAACAGGGAGCGATTTAGTTGTCTTTCTAGTTTTCTCTTGGGTTTCATTTATTCTTTTATGTATACTTTGAAAAAAATCATTGTGTGTGTGTGTGTACGTGTGTGCCTCTGGTATTATTGCTGTGATGAACAATAGCCATTTCCCAACAGAATCACTTGGCTTTTTGTCTGTAAGGTCCTGATTTTTAATTTCTCTCCACAGTCAAAAGCAATAAGTATTTGAGCTAAACTAAACCTTTCTGCTGTTGAGGCTTCAAATTAAAGATTAGTGTAAGGCTCAGGAAGTGGCTGGGAGCTATTGATTAATGCCTAAGCCAGTTTCAGCTTTCTATCCCAAAATGTACACTTTTTACTGTTAAGCAGAGGTTTGTTCATCGGATATCTTGGCTGAAATTGTGAACATACCCTCTGACCCACAGGTTTACTTTCAGATGTAGCCGGTGTAGTCCCACTTTACGTTGCTGCTGCTGCAGTGGTGCTGCATTATTGCACCAAACCCAAGAGAAATGGTTTAGAAACTCCATACTATAATGCAGGATTGCTGCCGGGTAGATAACATCTAAAGTTACGGACTGTTCTTTAAAAGTTTATCAAGTTAACCTCTATACTTAGGACCAGAGGGAGCTGCAACAACATCAGCAGAAGTTTCCTCCTCCTACACAATAAAGTTGCATGTTCACAACAGAGACGAGTAAGCTAGCTAATTAGAGCAGAGATCCAACAGAAACTTCTAATTAAGAGGTAACGTTTCACCACGCAAAATAGCGGAATAACAATACTGATTTGTCATTTGATTTTTTTGGCTTGAGAACGATGCTTTTTAGTCTTTTATAGCTGAAATGTGTTGTGGTGCTGATCGCTTTCTCAGGACAAAGAGTGCAGGCCGGAAAGTGAGTTTTAAAAGCCAGAAATCTCAGCAGCAGCTGGCAAATTAATTGTTGAGTCACCGGTATTGATCAACAACCCTGTCCCGCAGATATATTTTGGTCATTCTGTGCGAGTGTGAGTAAAAATACTACTTATTGCCCCTTTAATCTAATCTAATAATTTAATGAGTCACATTTTAATTTCCATCCAGTGGTGTGAGGCTGACGCACGGCCCACAGCTCCTCCAGCTATGTTTGCGGACCACAGTGTGACTCACCCAGACAGCTAATTAGGATAATGATGAATAAGGGACTAAAGTACGTCAGCAGTACAGTACAGTCAGTCAGACACACAAGGAGAGAGAGGGATAGATAGATAGATAGATAGATAGATAGATAGATAGATAGATAGATAGATAGATAGATAGAGGACAGGGAAACAGGCAGACAGACTGTTTAATTGCAGAACGATAGAGAACACAGAGGCACAGGAATGAGAATAACATGACAAAGTGGTGCAGTTTGTCGTGAAGAAAAATAACAAAACTAAAATTGTAAATGTCAAGGTATTATTTTGACGCAAAATGCGTCATGCACAGTTATTCTAACTTTTAGTGGAAAAGAAAGGGAAAACATCATCTCCTCCACCTGCTTGTTAAACTTGAAGAAATCACGTACTGAGGAAGTTTGACACCTGAAGTGCCTTAGAAGTTGGTTTAGAAATGTACTTTAAAATTACAATTGTATAACTGAACAAGAAAACTATACTGAAAACTATTTCAGGCTATTATTTGAAATAAAGTTCAGCTCACTTTAGTTTTCTTGCGCTGTGTCTGACGTCAGGGAGGAGCGGGGGAAGCCCTGCAGTACAGCAGGAGGGTAATTATCGTGTCATTAATAGGATTGATTAGCGACGTGTGTTTGTCCCACTGGCCCAATATGTGGAATATACTGTTCCACTGTTCCCATTATACTGTAGGACTCGGCTCTGGTCCTATTCTGTATATACACAAGAAGAGAAAAACTGCTTTTTAAACCGTTTTTTAACCATCTGTGGCCCAGAACACTCACGTCATTTCTCTTTGGCTATGTATAGACCAAGCAGTAAATACATTAGTACATATTTAAACAATATATAAACAGCTGTAAATATGAAAAATGTGTACCAGCAAAGTCCATATGTATAAGATAAAACTGTATTTTTGTCATATACCTCAGAAGACAAAAGGTCTAAGATGTAGACGATACTAAACTCTCACTTTTAAACTCTATGTAGCCTCATTTTCTATACATTTATAACCATTTAGATGTCTTTTAAACAGCCAAACAATGTAAAATTGCTCGGTGGTGTATCTACCGAAATTGACTTTTTTTTTTACTTCCTTTCTCAAAGATCTTCTAATTCTGAGGTAATCGTCTCATAACTCTGGTTAGCACATAGTCTCCCACTCTTCTGGCTTTAACGAGCGGGCATAACAGCAAGGGAAATGGCATCGTCGTTAACGGGACGCTTTAACATTTTGAAATTTTGTTGCTTATTTTTTTCTTCACCAGGTACTTGTCACATTTTGGAGAAAAAGGTCCGGCAATTGCTTGTTAGCACCGGTAACATTCCTCATCGAACCCAAGCGGCGCAGAGAGCTGCGAGCTCGCTAACAAGCCATTTAACAGAGACCGAGAGGAGGAAATGTCCCACAATGTGACGAGCGTCTGGTGGAGGAAAAATAACTAACTGCAGCTCAAAATGTCAAGGGATTCCTTTAACACTCAATATGCGAAGAGCAACTAGCTGAGCTTTCAGGAGGGAAAGTGAGGAAGCCGCTCCTGCCCTCCTGTTAAATTTGAACTAATCGCACACTGAAGAAGTTTGACTCCAACTGCTCTCTCCAGGATGGAAGCAGGCCTGTTTTTATTACGACTTTTATTATGACTGTCTGACTTCAAAGTGCATTGGAAGTGTGTTAAAACTGAGAAAACCACAATGAAAACTACTTACACACCATTATTTGAAATAGAGGTTGGTTTAGTTTATTTGCACAGTGATAAAATATAGAAAAAAACTGATAAAAATGTGGTGACAAAAGCACAAAAAGAAGAGATGCAAATTACTAATTAACAAGGATTATAAAAACATCTCACCTCAAAATGTGGCATTATATCTCTAAATTTAAATAAAGGTAGGTTTATATCTTGCAGATGAAAAGTCTTTTGACTAATTGTAATATTTGCAGCGATACTGATTAATGTGCACATTCCTCATGAAATCAACTTATGAAAATAAAATATTAAATCCAACATCAAGTGGAGACGGTGGCTAGAATTAATTTCAACATTTAACTCTTAAACAGGGATCTTTTGTCAGAGACACATTAAAAACATTAATGCAAATGTGTTGAGATTAGAAGGAAAAGGCCAAAGAAAACCACCTTTTCTCCGTAAACCTGAACCAGCAGGTTTCACAGCAGGGTTGGGAAAGATTACATTTCATTACAGGTTACTGATTGCCTTCTTAAAACTGTAATTTGTAACTTAATCCATCAGACTGTCACTCCAGCTCAATTCAGGCATTTAGCTGACACTCATCCACAGCGATTTACCATGCGTGCAGCAGTAGAATAAGCTTTAGCTTCAGATTGTAGCAGCTAATAGTGGGGAGGTCAAAGGTCACAGAGTCCACAGTGCCCTGACAATAATACTGTGACCCGAAAACGATCATGTAAGATACTGTATGTGTTGAAAGTAATAGTGCTGGGAAAAGAAATAAACAGATACAAAGGAGGAAGGCAGAATGGATTTTCTTGTTTGAATAATCTAATAATTCAGGGTCATTTATCTGAACTGCAAAAGATTATAATCTTTTCTGTATGTTGTACTTTATCAGTGTTTTTATCACTTTGCACATAAAGTAAAAGTAACACTAAATGCAGCTATTTTACTGAATCTTTATATGATATTCTAAATAGTGTTTAATTTACAACCATGATTAACCATCCATGATTAATTATTTCAAGTTTGTCTATAAAATCTGATGGAAATTGGCTTTTTCTCCATTCCAGTGAAATCCGACAAGTCATCGCCTTCTTTTTGAAAAGTGTCTGTAATCTGATTACTAACTGCAGCAGGTAACTGCTACCTTTTTTATTCCACTTGCTGTAATCCCCTCACATGTAATCCCCTACTCCACAACCCGCCTAGTAGTAGTGAATGGTAAACGTGATAATTGGCTAATCTGTCAGACTAAGCCTCTGGTCTGTGTTTACAAGTCTGTCTGGTTAGAGGCTGATCCTGAGATCCTGTTGCTACATTGTATTGCAGTTTTAAGCAAATGTACAGTATATTATTGTGTAGAAATGTTGCCTGTTATTACTTGGATAGATTTTAAAACCCTTTGAGATGACAGAACCCAGTTTTTGATGCCAGTTTAAGGCGAGGCACCACAGGTGAGAATGACCATTAGGGCTGGACTGGTCAATTTTGAGATAATATTTTACTTCTATATATCTATATATACATATACACTTTTATATTGGCTACATCGGGTACGGCAAGCACAAAATTTGCCTTAACCCTTAATGGTCATTTTCTCAAAATTCTTCCCTAAATATACTTTATAAACACTTTATTTTAACTTGTAAATATGACCAACAAATAAGACATGCTGCTTGTTAACACAAACTGGTGATTTACTGAGGCTTCTCCTGGTATCTTCTGTCATTTCTTTTTTTATGGGCCATTTTTCATGAAAAATAGCAAAAAATCTCATTTTCACCGTAGGCTATACATAGTACTTTGTAAATAATGCATCAAAAGTTTTTGTTTTTTTCTTACAAATCCCATGCAAATTAACAACTATTTAGTTATTCATCAGAATGAAAAAGGAAAATTCATCCTGTCCGCCCACTGAGGTTTAACTCCAAATCTCCAATCTGAAATATTGCCTTGAAAAGGACATAATAGATATATTTAGATACTGTATGTTCATACTCTATTTTTGTCCCGACTCCAAAGTATTTCTGTCAGTGATATTCATGGAAGGCAAGTGGCTTAATCCTGCAGTGGGCTTAGTGCTAATATTCCCCCAGGCCTGGATTGACTGGACTCAGTCTTTCCCCCAGACAGACCGGTCAGCAGAATCCGGCCTGAAATATCTCAGATTTACCACATGGTTCAGACATCATCACTGCTGTCAGAGGAAAACCCTGCTGTGTCTCCAGAAACACAACTTCAGTCTGATTTTCTCCTGTGCGCCTGTACAATTTTTAGCCTAAAAAGCTATAAAATGGCATTTTAATGGATTTCGTGGACACAGGGACAAATGCGTTACTGGTTGTACACAGTAAAGCATTTTTTTAACTTTAAAAACGTGTAAAATGGCAAACACACAGTAGTAACTTTATTAACATACTATTATTGCCGATATACTGTACACTGCTCGTCAAATGTTTGGGGACACCTAGCTTTTGAAAATGTTTAATAAATCAGCATGTTTTCTTTGTCGGTTTGTAATAACTTAACCCCATAAAAGACTAACTAGATTTAGTTTGAGAAAAAAAATCGTACATGCAAATATGTGTGATGATATCACTAAAACAGTTAAACTATACGTTCATTAAAAAAAAACTCCTTAGAAGCTGTAACTGCTGCTCACACTTCCTTCATGTGAACAGTCAGTTTTTCCGGGCGCTCCTCAGAGACGCTCTGCCTGCCTCCTGCAGGACGTCCCAGAGGCAAAACCTTCTCTTCACACCAAAGACGACACTTTGATGAACATGAAGCTGAGTGTTGAATACACAGATCCAAAGTATTAGTAAATAGCTATTTTATGTTAACAATAGCTAATTGTAGGCATTTATTTCCCCTTACTTCTTTGTTGAAAAATAACAGAGAAAATCAAATAGTACCAGTAGGTAGTAATAGTACATTTATAGTGTATATAAATACAGAAGTCTACAAAAATGACCAACACAATGAGATGATACCATTTTTGCAGATGCTGATGTTTCGTGTCACTACGACCCAAACCTATGAAAATCCAGTAGTGGCACTTTTTTTGCTGGTTAAAATCAGTCTGAACTTCATCAAATCAGATTCTGCATCCATTCCAGCAGGAAAACCCTGCTTGTTGAGCTAAATTTAGACCTTTAGATCTCCTTTCTAAATCTGGCAACCGGAAGCTGTGAGCTTACTGCTAAACACGTTGTGCTTACTAGTCCTGACGCTGACTGCCAAACTTTACTTTGAGCGGCAAGTAGACCTACAGTGAAGTGCAGCAGGGTGTATTCTTGGTATTTTGCACAAGCTTTCATTACTCTTTGTATTTAGGTGGAATTCCAAAAGACACATCCAGAGACTTAAGTTGTGTTATTCAGGATTTCAGGAATAAAACTATGGAAACACATGGCTATATTTTCATGTTTTCAAGACTTCAGATAGAGGAGTAGAGCGGTGTTTCCTCTGTAATTTTATGCAGCAGCGGTGGTTGGGAGTAAAATCGAAACATGAATTGATCCTAAACACTAGGGTTACACTTCTTAGATTAAACCGTTATTTTATCTTTTATCAGTTTCTCTGGCAGTAGAGTTTGTGTTCCCGCTGTAGCGCCGCACCGCTGCTGAATGAAGAGAGAGGAAACACGGGCAGGATCCAATCAGGATGTGAAATCAGCTGAGATTAGGAGGACACATGCGTCACTGCGACCCCAAATGCCCAGAAAAGACCCGCCGCAGCGATGCTACAGCAAGTCACTGTTCAGCGGAGCTTAAAGGGACAGTCCGAGTGTTTAGGAAATCTATGATATTTGATTTGTCGTAGAGAAATTAGCCCTTTCAGTCCAAAACTCACTTTGGGTGTTGAGATATTAGAAGACTTTTTAGCAATGCTGATGCTTTTTTTGCCCCATTGACTTGTGCCATCACAAAGATTTCTGCTTTCAATATTTAGTGAAGTTCACCACATAGTTACAGTCAATGACTTGTATATTAAAATATCAGGAAGGGTTCGAAACACCTTCTTAGTCACCAGTGTTTCCATTTTCATTCCCTGAAACTAAATTTTCTTTGCTGGACAATGTCAAGCCAAAACTTGGAGTTGGAGTTTGTTTCCTGACCAGATGAGTTTATTGAACTTTCTATCAGGATGCACTGAGAAAAACGGGGAACTCCCAGTTGTGGTGCTGATTTCAGTGACGCATTGTAACATGTTCAAGGGGCACGGTGTCCAACAGTATACTAAATTGTGAGTAATGGCTATACAGCAAATGCAATAAACAGTATTCAGCTGCTATTCGTGACAAACACTGCTGATGAGTGACGCCAACTTTGTAAATCACAGGACTATATTGTCCAAATGCTCCAAAGATGCAAAGCAGTCTAGAGAAAGATGTGTTGAAATACATAATATGCGTGGGTCTTTTTATATAAGTTGAAACATTTCACTACATATTTTGAAAAAAAAAAAAAAGTTGAAGGGTTTCATGCCAAAACTCTACAGTAAAGTTCATGGGTGGTAAAGGGAGAGCAATGTGAAGCTGAAGGAGGGCTTCAGACAGCTGATACTGCACTAATTTAGATGCATTCGTTACTCATTACTCAGCAAAGCAGGTATGACATGCTCAAAAATGTTATTTAATAAGCAAAAGTTGTTGCCCAATAACTGCAGTATAGTACTCCATAATGACTGGCAGCAATCATATTCTAGGAGTAGGTTTGAGTTTTTTTAAATGGCGGGTATTTTCATTTTCAAGAAATTAATATGGACAACAGGTTTTATTTTATATAATTTATACTACTTTTTTTTTTTTTTTTAGATGTGTAGCTCTTTCCAAACACTAACCCTGACTGTTAAGTGTAGAGGTCCCAACAAGTCAACCTGCAGATGGAGCAATACTAAAAGTCAATCTGTTTTAGTTTTAGCTCCTGAGAAGGAAAATGACTTCTCATTCATCAGAAGGTTTATGGAAGGTCATCTCAGCTGTTTTTTGTTTTATTTTTCAACTGGTTTTGTGTTATAATATATAATATGCCTGTTCAGTTCACTTTGAGAGAGCATAAGCTGCAGTTGCTGCTGTAGTTATGAAGGAGGAGAGATGTTTATTATGATTATTATTAGTTTATATGTCAGGGACAATGCACATTAATAAAAAAACAAATTTAAATGCCACAATTATCTAAAAAAATGCAAGTTTTCATCTGTAGTCCCTGGCCAGATGTTATCAATGGCACAAAACAAAACTAACAGAATTTATAGATGTATGACAGGATAGATCTGTGCTGTGTTTAGATTTAGATTCTAATATCCAATTCAGTTTTAACTTTTTGTTTGTTTTGGTGTGGGATTTTTTTTATGTCACCTGCACAAATTCAGCATTTTTTATCTCTTGTTTTATCACTGTGTATTGTATTTCTTTACTTATATATTTTATCATTACAAGCAAAGTAAACTACACCAAAAGAAAACAATTCCTAAAACTAGATAAACGATGTCTTACGTCTCCACTGACTTCCACCGTACCAAGTTGAGACAAGTCCGACTCACCGAGGCCCGGGTCGATCCTGTTCCCTTCTCTCGCGGTTCGGATGTTCGGATGTTTTATTCCTCTCTCTTCTGTTTTATTCTTTATTCTTCCAGATAAAGAAATCAAGCGAGCCTCCTGGTTTCGTGAGTTCATGGATGAGCTGTAGATGCTGAACATACGGAGGGCAGGAGCCTGACATCCAGAAGGAGAGAGAGAAAGAAAGAGAAGGAGGGAGGGAAGGAGGTGAAGAGATAAAAAAAAAATAGACAGAGAATTAGATGTAAAAGAAACAAGAGAGAAAGAGCAGTGGGGGAATGAGAGAAGGAAAAGAGAGAAAAACCGTAAAAAAAGAAAGCTAAATAGAGAGATAAGTCATCGCAAGTCCGTTCAGGAGATACAGAGGGACGGTGTGTGTGTGTGTGTGTGTGTGTGTGTGTGTGTGTGTGTGTGACCTCACCTTCACAGCCAGGCTAAGCTTCCTTGCTGAGCGAGGTAAGCGGGGTCAGCGTCGTCCACGGCGACTCACATGACCAACAACACTGACCGTAATCCCATAATCCTCTGCTCTGGCGCCGCCGCTCTCAGCTAAACAAACACCGGAGCCGCGGAGGATCGCACCTGTCCCGCTCTTCCTCCTCCCACTCCTCCTCCTCTTCCTCCTCCTCCTCCTTCGTTTCCTTCATCTTCCCAATCACCTCCATCCCTATGTTGATCTGTGTTCTTTTACACTTCTTTTCTTTCTGACCTTCCTCCTCCTCCTCCTCCTCTTCCCCTCAAATCCCTCTCTTCCTAATCTCTTTTCTTCGACACTTGACTGTCCTTTGTTTCGTTTGGACTTCTCTTTTCACGGATTCAGCAACTTCAGTCACAACACCAACAACATCTTGATTGTCGTGACGTAGAGATAAACCTTGACACCCTCTTCCTCCCCAATTCCCTCTCTCTCTCTCTCTCTCTCTCTCCTCTCTTCTCACACTTATCTGTCATTCCTGCTTTGACTTTGTCTCCTTTCAACATCAACAAAACAACATCTTTATCTGATCTTGGTCTCATCCTACAATATTTTCCTCATCCTATGCTGTTTTCTTAAACACTTGTCTGTCCTTTAAAGGAATACAGTTTTTGGTTGGAATGTGGCCTGTTGGTCAGCTGACCTGTTAAGAGATGAGAACATGGACACCAAAATCATCCACGTGTCCCCGGTAGATCGTTGGCTCTGGTGCTCCATGCTAACACTTTAGCATAAACTGTGTTGAGTGATTGTAGGCGACTAGCAAGAAAAAAACAGACCTTTTAGAAATAAAAAGTTGTTCGTTTTTTTTATCATATGGCCTGTAGATTCATACATTTTTTAAAAAGAAATATTAGCTCAATAGAGCTGATGTAGCCAGATTTATTTTGGAATTAATTGAGGTGAACAACTACATATTCATCCACTGTGCTGTGATTTTTGGCTGTACACAGTCTCCCATCATCCACCACATTCACTTCCTATGGAAACAGGGAAAGTAGTCCCTGCTAGTTCAAAACTCACTTGTCTCTGTGGTTTGGGTGTTGAGATATTAGAAGACTTTTTAGCAATGCTGATGCTTGACAACGCTGCTGAAAACAATTTCCCTGAGTAGTGTGTGTAGTGTATATAATGAACTGTGTTGTGAGACAGTGTGGACATCGTTTGGAAGGTGGTGTGGTTGATTTTTTTTTTTTTTTTTTCCTGATTTTTTGCCCCATTGACTTGTGCCATCACAAAGATTTCTGCTTTCAATATTTGGTGAAGTTCACCACATAGTTACAGTCAATGACTTGTATATTAAAATATCAGGAAGGGTTCGAAACACCTTTTTAGTCACCAGTGTTTCCATTTTCATTCCCTGAAACTAAATTTTCTTTGCTGGACAATGTCAAGCCAAAACTTGGAGTTGGAGTTTGTTTCCTGACCAGATGAGTTTATTGAACTTTCTATCAGGATGCACTGAGAAAAACGGGGAACTCCCAGTTGTGGTGCTGATTAGTTAGTTCAAAACTCTACATTATTATTATATCATATTTAATGTATATTTGATCAATCTCCTACACAAAACTGTCAGACTTACAGAAAACCCACATGAATTTCACATGTGGAAAATCCCATGTGAAACACCGGACATCACATGGGCAATATGTGGAAGACGGTTTTGGAACATTTTCAGGTGCTCCACATGTTATAACGTGATAACATTTCCCATGTTTTTCCACATATGTACAACATGTGGAAAAACATCACATGTTATCACACGGGAGATTCATGTGGTCATTCTATAGCCACATATCATTTAAGATCACTCACCATTTACCTTTAGAGCGGCTACAACTTCTCCTTTTCTCACTTTTGAGATAATGCTAGTCGCCTGCTATCACTCAACATAGTGTCTGCTAAAGTGTTAGCATGAAGCAGTTAATCAACATCCCAATCTCATAAAAACTTGATGTATTCCTTCGACTCAGCTCTTCTTTAAGGCCACCGTGTCTCTGCAACACCACCATGTCTGGCTTCTGTGTAACAAATCACACACTTGTATTCTCCGTCTCCCACATCCATTTCTCTCTCTATCTTCTGCTCCCCACTACATCTTCTTTTCCTCCATCGTTTTTTTTCTTTTATTTTCCATTTCACCTCTTATTTTCCCATCCCAATCCTTTATGTTAGCTTTCTGTCTTTCTCATTTCTTTCTTTCTTTTCTTTCTCTAGTTATCTGTCATTTTTTCCCATTAGAGCTGTCACCGCCGCACACAATACCCTAATAACCTGGTCTGGTCTGGTCAGAATCACACCTGTGCTCTCACGCTTTTTATATCAATTCCCCTTTCTTCCTCTCCTCTCAGCTGGTGTCTCCTGTTTTCCTCTCTAACCTTCACTCTCTGTCTCTTTCCTCATCATTTCTAATCAAGATATTAAAGGCGCTACGTGTAGCATTTTATGTTTCTCAAAATCAAGACCATATTTCCCATAAACCCTGTTGCTTTCTGTACTGCCTCTTGTCCCCCCCTGCCTCTTCCTGGTGTTGCTCTGCGTTCATTTGTTTTGAAGACCAAGAAGAGACACACTGATCCATCAGACAATGGACACAATTATTGACAGATTGATTTCTGTCCGCTGGTTTGTTTTGGAGTGTCAGCATGGTGGAGAGGCAGAAGAAGAAACAGACTAGAGAGGATAAATTAAATAAGAAACTGACCTGGAAAACCTAAAATCATCCCAATGTTATACCTGACTTTCTCCGTTTTATCTTTGTTTTAGTTGGACCGTTGTCTCTGTGTTCGCTGCTATTTTTCCAAAACAAATGTAGGAAAGCCTCTAAATGGCTAAACGAATGGCGATGAATCCGTCCGTCCAGAAAAAGTTGAACTGGGTTGAACTTTCTGTAAATCTGACAGACGGAGCGTCATCAGTCCTGTCCGGACAACAGACAGCTCTCTTTGAAAATGACTTGTAATGAACGGAGACAGACGGACACAACAGACCAGTGTGGCCGCCGCCTAAGAGTTGATAGCACTTGATACAGCTGATGAACAGCTGACATGCTTTCAGACAGGTAAGCTAGTTTGAAGATGAAACTATAAGCCGCCCAAGGTTTCTTCCTTTTCTTTTTTTTTTCTCTCTTGTCTCTTCTCTCTCTTGTTTTTTTCTTGGAAGCATTGAGGGTCTGAGGTTGGTGGTGCCAGGCAGGTTAGGTAGAATAGCTGGGCTGTTCTGTCTAAAATCTGCTTTTGTGTCTCTTGCGCTTTTCCTGATATTTGTCCTCTATCATTCTGTTCTGTGGTCGATTGTTGATCAGTTAGATCTAGTAAGCCTCATTCTCTGTAAAGTCCTGCATGTGTACGGTGACCAGACGTCCCGGTTTGTCCGGGATTGTCCCGGTTTCAAGATGGGTGTCCCGAGTCCCGACAAATATCTGTAAAACACTAAAATGTCCCGGTTTTCAACATTCACCACCAAATTGTTACGGTTTTCACCACAATTAAAATAATAATAATAGTATTATACTTGTTTTCAGCGCTTACATAGACGTTTATCATGTTCTGTCCCGCTCATTATTACCTAACCCAATCAGAAAACATAAACAATGCACCACGCGTCTGAATGTTTTGGTGGACTTCTGGAGACAAAACATCATTTTTCGTTTGCTGAGGCGCTGTCCATGGTGTTGAAAGGTGCAGTCACTAGGTGTGCTAAGCGCTGAAATAATTGTCCCCCATCCTGATGAAAACGCCTATGGTGCGTGCATAAGTGCATACATGTGCGCATGCATGAACGTGCGGTACACTTTAGGGTCCCGGTTTGGGGGTTTGAAAATGTGGTCACCCTATGCATGTGATAAAGGGATATATAAATTAACTTGAACTTGAACTTGAGTTACAACAGTGGAAGTGGAATAACATTGCTATTACTTGCAAATTAAACAGTTCCTGTTTTGTGCCATGAAGCAACCAATCAGATTTCCCAGTCTATCCGACCCGGTGGCTCACAATGTAAAATGTGTAGCGGCCGCTAGAGGCTGACAGTCTCCTCAGTCTCCTGGTCTTGTTTGTTCACAGTAACTATACTCATGTCTCAACATTAATGTGGTCATGATTTATTAATGTTAAAATGCTACATGCAGCACCTTTAATGTATGAACGTGCACTGTTTGAATGTTTACTGTGCGTGTGGGTTGTTGCGTGTGTGTATATGTGATGTGGACCCGTCTGTGGGGGTTCAGCGTGTTGCATGTGCATCAGAGTAATGTTCGTATGTCTCGCATTTGCAACCTCTTCTTCCGTTCCCTCTGCGGCCGCCCGCACTAAAAATACACACACTCAGCGCAGCGGGGGGCTTCGGATAAAAGCATCCGCCAAATGGCAAGCGGTATACATCGTGTGTGTGAATATTGCATATCTTTATGTCTGCATGTGTGCTGCGAATGCGCTGTATCAGTGAGCTTGCGTGTGCTTTCCAAGTGAGCATCTGGTTTTGTCTTTACATCTGTGTTTGGCTGTATGTTGTGTGTGTATTTCATATTGCATTGCATGTATATTGCATCTATATCTGAACTTACTTTTGTGCATCTGATTGCATTTATATCTGCGTTTCTATGTATGCTGCATGTGTGTTTGTTTGTTAATACACAGATGCATGTATGCATTACATATGTGAACATATGTCAACACGTGAAAACAAACGCATACATACATACATATGCAACACACATTATTGGGTGTTGAGTGTTTAGTGAGAGTGTTTGCTTGTTATTGGTGTGATTATACTGTATGTGTATTGTGTGTGTAGCTGCATGTGTATTCTGTGTGTATCAGTGTGTGTTTGCGTGTATTATGCGTGTGTCTCTGTGTGTTTGTGTGTATTGTCTGTGTATCTGTGTGTTTGCCTTTATATCCGTGTTTCCATGCCTATTATGTTTGTACCTGTGTTTGTTTGCGTGCGTATTGCGTGTTTATCTGTGTTTGCATGTGTACCTGTATATGTTGCGTGTGTGTGTGTGTGTGTGTGTGTGTGTGTGTGTGTGTGTGTGTGTGTGTTTGGGTGCATGGTGAACCTGTGTGCATTGGCGTGAGTCAGTCCTCTTCTCTCTTCAAAGTGGAGCAGACGGAGCGCACAGATTATACCAGGGCACCATCAATACCTTCAGGTCACACACACACACACACACACACACACACACAGGTGAGATTATATAGGACACCATAGATACCCTTTGGTCACATGCACACATATGGAAAGCCGGACACACACACACTCGCACAAGTGGAAGATTATACGGGGGCACCACAGATACCCTCAGGACACACACACACACACACACACACACACACTAGCACACCAGTCAGATTATATGTGTTCAGTACCCTCAAGTCATTGGCTTTGCTCTCAGGCCATGTTTCCTTGGAAACGGATCAACGAGAGGATGATGATGATGTTGATGATGATCTCAAAAGCCGCCGTATTCAAAGGGAAACAGACCGGACAGGAGGCAGGTAAGGAGGCAGGAGGCAGGTAAGGAGGCAGGAGGCAGGTAAGGAGGCAGGAGGCAGGTAAGGAGGCAGGAGGCAGGTAAGGAGGCAGGAGGCAGGTAAGGAGACAGTTATCAACAACCAAGCATTTCACAATCGTACACTGTCACTTTGAACCATTCGACTATCGTTTTCATTGAGCATGAAGGCTTTTTTTCCACAATGTAAGTGGGTATTATGTGCTTTGCACTTCAACAGTAGTTATTGATGGAGATGAAAGTAAACATTTCCAAATAGACACACATTAGGCCACAGATTCCTATTTGTCCCAGAATCCAATATGGGAAGATTTAAGATTAAATAATGTATTGCCTTGTCAACAAAGCTGATAGGAATTTGCCTCAGTGCAACTCTTTAAGATGACAGACCATACACAAAATACATAAAATACATAAAAAACAAAGAAGATACACAAAAAAAGTAGATAATAATATTGATATTGAGATTATAGATTGGATGTGGATTCAGTGTTGAACTGAAGAAATGTCTACACTGTAGGTGGTGGGACAGTAGTGATGATATTGAAATTCCAATGGGTCGAGAGTTTTTGTTCCAAAGCGGAAAGTGATATTACTTATTGCCCCTTTAAAATCATACGATGTACTGGTGTACAAGATAACAGCCCACAGTACAATAAAATGTACTTGGTGAAATTGATGCTTAGACTGACAACTGACAGACATTCACAG
Source organism: Centroberyx gerrardi (assembly GCF_048128805.1). NCBI lineage: Eukaryota > Metazoa > Chordata > Actinopteri > Beryciformes > Berycidae > Centroberyx > Centroberyx gerrardi. The sequence continues at coordinate 5,635,708 of NC_136010.1, forward strand.
TACAGACGGCACTGACACACGTGGCATTTTGGGATGTAAAGCAGTCTT